>NC_064868.1:26985440-27290988 GCF_024139225.1 Suncus etruscus
CTAGACTAGGGCTTTTTTATTGGTCCCAAGATGTATACAGTCTGGTCGTGGTTCTAGTATCCAGTCATCTGTAAATCACGATCTTGGCTTTTGGACCTACCAAAGGGTGCCACGTCTTCTGGTTTTGTCTTGTCGTTAGCTGGTGAGGTAGGCTAAACTGCTCTAAGGTCAAGTTGTTCACATTTTCCTCATTGTCGAGATATCATGTTAGAGCTGGCCCTTGTTGTTGACCCTGCAGTAATAAGGCTGTCCCAGATGGAGATTGTTTCTTACAGCTGTTGTGAGGAGCTGTGCCTTTTCTATGTCTGGGATCCAGGGTTCAAGGCTGGTTGAATGGTATCTAATCACCTGAGGTCTAAGTTGATTCCACATGACATATTTTTAAGGTAGGAGATAACCCTGTATTGTAAACAACTATGAGTTCCTATCTCTAGTAGATAAGAGCTCTTTTTTTTTTTTTTTTTTTTTTACTATGTAAGATTTCCCCTTTATTTAGTGTGCCTTTGCAGGGGGAAGTGGTGCTCCATTATATGTCGGAGTATTTGGGGTGGACAGAGTGAGTAACAGAGATAGGTCACATACCCAAAGACGATTAAAAAAAAAAAAAGGAAATAAAAGTGTATGTGCCCACAAATGTATATGTAAGGCAAACATTTAAATAAATAAGTTAATTAAAAAAATATAAAAAAATTAAAATGAGTTAGCGAAGTTTTTAAAGGACCAATGTGGTGCAAAAGACTACTTTGCATTTGGGAGAGAACAGGTAAAGAGTTGGTGTATTACAGGTCTTATGCCTATGTTGGAAGTACAGTTTTCCCATTGTCTTTTGGATTTTTCTTGTGGTGTGTGGGTTCCCAGGCATCTTCCAATCACACCCCCTGTCCCCCTTCAGATTGGTAAAAATTTGCAGCTGGGAGGTCTTGGAAGAGTTCTTGCATTGGGGATACTATTGGACCTAAGTCCGGTTTCAAGAAACAGTCCATGTTAGGGGGCGTTGGTAGGGAGGGTCTCGCAGCATGTGTCCACAGGGGAGTTGGCTGTCTTTTCTTGCAGGAGACGATGTGTGAGTTCGGTTGGGTGTCCCCTCGCCTGGGTGCTGGGTACTGGTTCATTGGGTAGGAGGTCGATCTTGATGCCTAAAAGATTAAGGACTGAGGGTGGAGAGTTTTAATATGGTGGGAGATCTGGATGGGATTGAGGGGTGAAGGGATAGTTGGATTTCCGGGGGGGAGAAAGGGGAAGATATATGGGAGGGGTATGAAGGAAGAGAAAAGAGAAAATACCGTAGAAAGGGAGAAGAGAAAGGGAAAAAAGTAAAGAGAAGAGTAGAAGAGAAAAAGAAAAGAGAAAAAAAATAGAGAGAAGAAAGGAGAGAATAGCAAGGGAATGCTGGTTTGGTTGAATGTGTTCGATGACTAGAGCCTGTAGTTTAGGTCTGTACATCGCAGGTACTGCTTTGGTGGTCTGACTGGTCACGTGCTTCGATTCCTAAAAGAAGGTTTAACCTAGAGATAAAGTGAATGTTAAAGAGTTTTCTCGTGGCCGTCTCATAGTGCAAGCAAGGTATGGTATCTCGTGTGGTATCCCGAGTTGCCATCTTAGTTTGTCCGCCCTTTGTATCTAAGGGCGCCTGTGGAAAGAAAAGCTGAGAGGTTATTTTTAAAATATAGTAAGGTAAAGGGATTAAAACGTAGTGTTATGGTATGTTGCCATTGCATTACGTGATTTCCCGCGGTGTTCTATACTTGTGTTCCTGTTTACGATCTCTAAGGGATTATTGTGGGCCTTTGTTGTAGGAGTCTGGTTACATACCTGTTCTCTCCATGTTGCTGTTTCTGTTGTTGCTGTTTTCTTTGTGGTATAATGTGCAGTCAAGAGTTTGCATTGTTCCTTTTTCATGTATTTTGGACACTGCTCCCACGTATATGTTGACTATTACAGTGATCGGAGTTTCTACCCTGTTAAACCCTGTTATATGATTGTTAGGTATTAGTTGTGTATAAAATATATGTTCTAGGTGTTTCAGAATAGTGCTACCATTCTGTGTTTATCTTTTGTCTTCTGGAACACCCAAATCAATAGGATCACAAATGAAAGGGGAGAGATTACAACAGAACCCCAAGAAATACAACATATCATGAGATCATATTATGAACAACTATACTCAACTAGGCTAGAGAACCCAGTAGAAATCGATAGATTCTTGGAAAAACACCCTCTTCCAAGACTGGAAAAGGAAGATCTAGAAATCCTAAACAGACCAATCACCTCAGAGGAAATTGAAGATGTAATTAAAAAACTCCCTAAGAACAAAAGCCCAGGCCCAGATGGATTTACAGGTGAATTCTATCAAACATTTCAAGAAGAGTTACTACCACTTTTCCATAGGCTCTTCCAAACCATAGAAAAAACAGGAATCCTCCCCAACTCCTTTTATGAGGCTAATATCACACTCATTCCCAAAGAAGGCAAAGACACTACCAAAAAAGAAAACTACAGACCAATCTCACTAATGAACATAGATGCAAAGATACTCAATAAAATATTAGCAAACCGAATCCAGCACTTCATCAAAAAGATCATACATCACGATCAAGTGGGATTCATCCCAGGAATGCAAGGTTGGTTCAACATACGCAAATCAATCAACATTATACACCACATCAACAACATGAAAGACAAAAACCACATGATCATATCAATCGATGCAGAGAAGGCATTTGACAAAATCCAACATCCTTTCATGTTAAAGACACTCAGCAAAATAGGGTTAGAAGGAACCTTCCTCAAGATAGTTACAGCTATCTATGAAAAGCCTACAGCCAACATTATACTCAATGGTGAGAAACTAGAAGCATTCCCACTAAGATCAGGAACTAGGCAAGGCTGTCCACTCTCTCCACTCTTATTCAATATAACCTTAGAAGTCCTAGCAATAGCAATCCGACAAGAGAAGGAAATCAAAGGAATTCAAATTGGGAAAGAGGAACACAAGCTATCTCTCTTTGCCGACGATATGATGATATACATCGAAAAACCTAAAGAGTCCACAGTAAAACTCCTAGAAACAATTAACCAATACAGCAAAGTGGCTGGTTACAAAGTCAATACACAAAAGACAGTAGCGTTTCTATATACAAACAATGAAGTTGAGGAGAGAGAGATTAAAAATACAATTCCATTTAAGATAGTATCAAAAAATATCAAGTATCTAGGAATCAACCTTACAAGAGAAGTGAAAGACCTATACCAGGGAAACTTCAAAACACTCCAGAAAGAAATTGAAGATGATCTAAAGAAATGGAAGAACATCCCATGCTCATGGATAGGTAGAATTAACATAATCAAAATGACTATCCTACCCAAACTCCTATATAGATTTAATGCAATCCCTATCCAAATCCAGACACAATTCTTTAAAGAATTAGAACAAGCATTCACAAAATTCATCTGGAACCACAAAAGACCCAGGATAGCCAAACAAATACTGAAAAACAAGAAGCTGGGAGGCATCTCCTTACCTAACTTGAAACTATACTATAAAGCCATAGTAATCAAAACAGCATGGTACTGGAACAGAGACAGGACATCAGACCAGTGGGTCAGAACAGAATTCCCAGACATAAACCCCCAGGTATATAGCCAACTAATATTTGATAAAAGAGGCAAGAATCTGAAATGGAACAAAGAAAGCCTATTCAACAAATGGTGTTGGTACAACTGGAAAACCACATGTACGAAAGTGAAAATCAACCCATACCTTACTCCTTATACAAAAATCAACTCAAAGTGGATCAAAGACCTTGAAATCAGACCCGAATCCATAAAGTTTATTGAGAATAAAATAGGCAGAACACTCAAAGACCTATATATCAAAAAGGTCTTTGAGAATGGAGCACCAATGGCAAGAACGTTAGCATCAAATATAAACAAATGGGACTACATCAAACTAAAAAGCTTCTGCATGGCAAAAGAAACCCTGCTTAACGCAAGAAGACAGTTAACAGAATGGGAAAAAATCTTTTCACTCGACATATCAGATAAAGGGCTGATATCTAGAACATACAAAGCACTCAGAAAGCTGAGCCCCCCAAAAGCAAACAAAGCTATAAAAAATGGGGAGATGAAATGAATAGACACTTCTCTGAGGAAGACAGAAGGATGGCCAACAAACACATGAAAACATGCTCACCTTCACACATCATCAGGGAGATCCAAATCAAGACAACAGTGAGATACCACCTTACACCAGTGAGGATGGCCCACATCAAAAATAATGGAAACAACCTTTGTTGGCGGGGATGCGGTATGAAAGGAACTCTCATCCACTGCTGGTGGGAATGTCCCCTAGTCCAACACCTATGGAGGAAAGTCTGGAGAGTGCTCAAAGAACTCAGAATTGAGCTGCCATTTGACCCAGCAATTGCCCTCCTAGGCATATACCCACAAGATGGAAGGACATTCATTCCAAAATACATATGCACCCCACTATTTATCGCAGCACTCAGTATAATAGCCAAATCTTGGAACCAACCTAGGTGTCCAACAACGGATGAATGGATCATTAAGATGTGGTACATATACACAATGGAATATTACATGGCAGTTAGAAATGATACAATCACAGACTTTGCAGCAACGTGGATGGACCTAGATCATGTTATGTTAAACGAAGTAAGCCAGAAGACAAAAGATAAACACAGAATGGTAGCACTATCCCTTCTTGTCTTTTATTATTTCTCACATTTATTTTTTAAAAATAATTTCAATCTGACTTACTTGGAAACAAATATATTATGATCAAATATGTAATGGCCTTTAAATAAAGTAATTCATCATTAAAAGGGGTATAACATTACAATGGAAATATTAAGCACAAAAATGTAAAAGAGCCACTTGCACTTTAAAGGTCTTTAAAATTATTAGAAGGTGAGTCCATTAATTTATGCAAACAACAATTTTAATGCTACTTTTGAAATAACACATGTCATCATAGAGAATGTTCCAAAGCATAATGAAAAGATGAATTTTCCTTTGGATATCAAGTCCTTTTCTTCCAAGATCTATAATGGATTTCAAATGCAATATTGCTTACACATGTCAATCATGCATACTCTGGCAATGCTTTCTAATTCTTGGTAATATAGCACTATCTTAGAGTGATTTAGACCTGCACTTAACAAAACCTCCATTTACCAGTATTTAGGTATGAAGCAGTGCTGCTGTTCTGTGAAGTCTACAAACTAGTGAATGTTGACATTAAAACAATATTTTAGAAACAATCATGAGTATGTGCTTATTTGAGGTCCCTATTTACTTGTAACTTATTTTGCCTCAGTTTCTTTATGCACAGTTTGAGGGTGAATAAAGGGTACCATCTTGTGGCTATTACAAATGTGTTGATCAAAGTAGGATGAACTGAAGTATTCAGAGAACTTAGGATAGACCAAACTGTATTTTTCTGTAAGTGTTATATACCACATTTGGAATACATGACAGGCACTGAGGAATTCAGGGTAATATTTTACATTGCAGAGTGCTTTGAGACAGTCATGGTCATTACTATGCTTCCTGTTCTTGTAAAGGAAATCAGTTGGAGGATATGAACTCATATTTCCCTAAAGTAACATAGTTATGATTCAAGCTCAAGAGTAGGACAAGAACAGCAGCCTTTTCATTATGTCACTCTGTCTCATCCTAGGGGTAGGGGAAGTTTATACCATCCCCACTGTTCTTTCATTTTCCCATCTGGAAACAGTTGCAATCCCAAGGCCTTGTAATTGAGCTTGTTTGGTTATGACTGCTTTTCTCTGAGTTATTTAATTAGAATCTGAGTTTTTTGGCAGGAAAATAGTCAACCCAGCATATTTCTAACAAGCAATGTCTTTAGGGGGAAAAGTCTAAGTGAACAAATAGAAGAGAAAGAATGCGTGATAGTAGCTGCTAGAATATATTAGTTGCAGACAAATTTCAGTGGGAGTGTCAGTCACCATGAATTACATTTTTAAGTGAAGTGGCCTGAAAAATAAGAGTGGGATGGAACAAAGCATGTATTTTATAGTACAGAAGAGTTGGAATTCTCCCAAACCTGTCATCTTTTAATGAAGGAACATTTATGAGCAAAATTGGGACCTTGTATAGATAGGTGGATATTGGCAAGTGCCATCCAAGGGCACACTTAAACATTTTCTGAAGATCTAATGCTTTGAAGGACTTTGATAATAGGTAAGTAATATTTTAAAACAATTAATATGTATTCCATTTAAAACAATCATATTATTCTAGGTAAATGAAGAATACTATTAAGCATTGTAAGTGGTTAAATTTTGATGGTGAAAGATGTTCCAGGTTTCCAGAATTACTTAGCCAAATTTTCTCTATTCAGAAAAAAATCACTAAGCAGGAAGTGGCCTCCAAGCTGCACCCCTACTGATGTCAAACCACTGGTTGTAAAACCCATTCTGGAAAAAGTGGTTTAATTTTCATAAATAACTGTTGCAGTAGATAAAAGTTAAATACTAGGTAGGAAATAACTTTGTGGTATAGACAAACTATGGATTATGAGATCTTTCTAGACCTAGGCTCAAGGCATTCTATTACTAAAAAATAGAAAACAAAGATAGATTGTTGAGAAATTACCACAGAAAGAAAGGGAAAAATCTTATTTGGGATGATAATATCAGTGATTTTTTTCATCATATAATCCCAGACAACAATTCAGCTAGACCTAGGCTCAAGGCATTCTATTACTAAAAAATAGAAAACAAAGATAGATTGTTGAGAAATTACCACAGAAAGAAAGGGAAAATCTTATTTGGGATGATAATATCAGTGATTTTTTTCATCATATAATCCCAGACAACAATTCAGCTACATAGTTTGTCCTCCAGATAGTTGAAAACATGGTTTCTGTATGATGTTGATAAGATATGATTTTTGTAACTATTTTTCTTGAATTTCTTAGGTTTCTTAGAATTACGTTTTCTGCTGGTATGATTGCAATAATATCTGCTGGAGCTTAAAATTGTGCTTATCCAAGAACAAGTTATAAATCCTGTTAAATTGCCATGTCAAGTCCTCACTTGCACTGAAGTTAACATAGAATAGTAGGCTAACTTCCAGACAAGGAATGTGAGAGTATTTAAAACCCATCATGCCTCAAAGCATTTTTCTCAAGTGTACACATTGAATATATTATCCAGGGAGTGAAAACACAAGTAGCTAAAGGGAACTGGATCTTTTCAATCTGTCAAATTATATGTGTCTGCTTCTTAATCATTATCATGAAGCTGTTCTATGGGACTACTTGAACCAAGTTAGCTTTCAATTAGCATAACATTATATTGACAGCCTATACTATTGAAAAACATGGTTCTTGCATGGATAACATATACATGAGCAATTTATTGGGGAAGTTTAATTGTCCAACAGTATTACAACCTGTTAAAACATTTTTAAAACATTTTTATTGTGACCAAAGTTAATTACGAATCTTTCACAGTAATATTTAAGGTACAGAGTGACAATGAATCAGGGGCATTCTAACCACAATAGTTGTTCTCCCTCCATGCCTGTTCCCAGCATGCATCCTGTATCTCCTTCCACTGCTCTCCGGACTACTAGTATAACTAGCCCTCTCTGTGTATAGCTTGTTATATAGATTGGGTATCAATTCTTTTGTTGTTGACTTTGGGTTTGGTGTTTAAGTCTGATCATTTTTTAATTCTACTCAATGTTCATATGACTGTTTAATAGTTTAATAACAGATATATAGTGAATTAGGGCCATTCCCATGACCAGTATTGACCTCGCTCTACCAATGATCCCAGAGTGCATCCTATAACAAAACACTTTGCCCCTTGCCCTGCCAGTATAACAGGCCCATATAAATTTAGATTGTTAAAGTTTAGTCCTCTTGATTCTAGTTTTGTTGACTTTGGTTTGGATATTTAGTTCTGTCATTTTTCTCCAACAATCACCTGAGATCACTTGGCCCCCGGCCTGCATCTTTTATATTTTCATTTTTTTCTTAATTTTATAGAAAAACACAGAAATGTGAGGTAAAACAAAGTATTCCATGCTCTAAGGTTCTATAAAAAGGTGGGATCCCTATTTAAAAGATAACAAAGAAAAAAGAAGATAAAACAATAATGGGGTGTCAGCATTTTGCATAGGCACAGCAAAAGTTGCGGAAAATAGAAAAAACTTTTGGTCTAAAAATAGGGAGACCCTACCCATGAAGTACCCTGCCATAAGACCAAATACAGGCTCCAGGCATACTAAGTTGTCTAACTCCAAAATCTTTCTTTTTGGTCCCAATAAAAGTTCTCCCCAATCACAGTTGTCACAGTTGATTTCTGTAATTAGAGGTCTTTTTTTCCCCATAGATCCTATGGCAAAATCAAGGTGTCACAGAGAGTCTTTTGGTTTCATCTCACAATTAGGTGGAGTTGCAGGGAAACCTGCACTGAAAGCAAGTTGTTTCTATTGCCAAGCTGTCATAGTGTCATATGAACTCTAGAGCATTCAGTGTCAAGACAGCATTAGAGCTTTCCCTGATAAAGTTCAATTCCTGGTTCTGGTACAGAAAACTGTGCTGGTTCCAAAGATAGAATCCAAGGATCAAGGGTGAACAGCTGATATTGATTGACTGAAGCTTAAAGTCAAGTCACTGTGAAGAATATTCAGGGTGAAAGACCCCCTGCTATATAAAATATATGCTTCTATCCATATTAGATAAGAACTTCTTTCTATATATTTGATTTTCCCATTTTAATGTGCCTATTTAAAAAGAAAAATGCCACACTGGTGCATATGTGGGGTTAAAAATAATAAACTAAAAACTCCCTATATCCTGATTCTAACATGAACTCAGAACCCAAGAGAAACTTATCTACTAGAATTTCCTACTAAACAAATCCAAAAGATGGGAAAAATTACATCTAAATAAGGAAAATCACAATAAGAATTATACCTATTAAGGAAGTCCACCTAAAGAAATATACTAAGAAAATATACATATCCCCTTTACTTCTTTTGAAATAGTTTGTTGAAGGATCTTGGAACATAAATTCACCTTCAAAATGATCTCGAGTCTGAAAAATGGCTCCCAGCAATCATGGATCAAGAAATGCCCTTGAGCTGGGGTCTCTCATAAACCTAATTCAGTAGTGTGCAACAATCCACAGAGAAGGCAGGTGGGAGAAAGGGGCCACTGAGAGCAGTGGTGTTCACAGCTTCTTCCTGGACTTAGGCAAAGAGGGCTGGGAAGTTTTCATTATTATTATTATTTTGGAAGCTTGTTGGTAGCTGGTTGGGGTGGGGCGAACATTCAAGTTCCTGACAAGTTAAGAAATGTGTGTAAAAGGTTTAAATAGGGATAAATAACTCATCAGGTTTGAGAGTGAACAGAAAGCAAAGAATTTGTAAAGTGATAACTTAAGTGGGGTTATGGATTATATATAACAAGGGGAAGGACTATATACAACATAGACATCTACACTACACTACAGATGGATATTAGACAGATATAGAGGTGGCCAACACATAAACTCATGTATATATATAGACAGACAATGAAGATTGATTCCTAGGTTGCAGTTGAAAAACTGACCCAGGTAGAATGGGTCAGAACACTTAAAAATATAGAAAGATACTCTAGGGAGGAGGAGCAGAGGGATGGGACAGGCAGATAGCTGGCTTCTGGTGCCTTGATCCTGGAGGCCAGCTCTTCCCAGGTATGGGGTTAGGGGACACCCCATGCCAGAGGCATTCTCCCTAGCTTGGGGGGTGCTGGGAGGCTTGGCAGACCTTCAGCCATTCCCCTATTTCCCCCTGGACTCTAGGCCTGGCCTGAGTGCCACCTCGGGTGGCCTGTTGTGGGTTCCAGGTGGACTTTATTAGGGGTCTCCTGGCTTCCCCCCTCCCTACTCTAGGGAGAAGGAGCAGAGGGAGGGGCCAGGCAGATAGCTGGCTTCTGGTGCCTTGATCCTGGAGGCCAGCTCTTCCCAGGTATGGGGTTAGGGGACACCCCATGCTGGAGGCATTCTCCCTAGCTTGGGGGGTGCTGGGAGGCTTGGCAGGCCTCCAGCCATTCCCCTATTTCCTCCCCTACTCCAGGTCTTCCCTGTTTGCCGGCTCTTGTGGACTCTATCATGGTCCTCAGGCTTTCCCCTTTTCTCTCCCGACTCTAAGGGGGACACATGGGGTGGATGGCGAGCCGATGCAGCACTGGTGTAGGGACATTACGTCATGACATTCACTGGTATCTTTCTTTTTCCTCATTGGTCTCCATTTTAAAAACCACACGGGGTACCATATATTTTCAAAATAAAAATGAGAGAATAGACTCTCAGGCTGGGAAGAGGCCAGTACTCTTTACCTACTTGTTTACTGTCAGTGGTCTCTTGGCCTCTTCCATCTTTCATTGTGTAACTGTGGTTGCTACCATACTAGGTTTCTGATTAGTGCCCATAAACGGTGACAATTGAGTCTACTGTCTTAAGTTAGATTGTTTGTTTTTCCCACTTTTTATATTTTCTCCTCTTTGTGAACTGCTCAATAAGGTATTTTGGTGAAAGAATCCCTCTCTATCTTTCCTTCCCATTGTTATTTATTAAATAAGGAAGTTTGTAGAGGTGTCCCTCCATTTAATGTTTATATAAGAACTAAGTCAATTGGATTGTTGGACTTGTTCTAGCATCCCCATCGGCACCATCCTGTTCTTCCTTTGCATAGGCACATTAAAATGGGAAATTACATACAAACAGGTTCTTATCTTATAGAGATGGGAACACACAAATTTTCTTAAACAGTGACAATTGTGTCCACTGTCTTAAGTTAGATTGTTTATTTTCCCCACTTTTTATCTTTTTTTCTCTTTGTGAACTGTTCAATAAGGAATTTTGGTGAAAGAGTCCCTCAGTTTAATGCTTATGTTTGAACCAGGTCATGGGGATTGTTCAACTTGTTCTTGCAGCCTCCTTATGCGCTGATAACGCCAGGTGGCATTATTCCTTGTTTGCATGGGCACATTAAAATGGAAAATACTATACATACAAATAAGTTCTTATCTAATAGAGATAGGAACACACAAATCTTGTGGTGCAATAGAACCTTACACCCTGAACATTGACATGATGACCTGGCACAGGCCTCAGAGGTTTGGGCATTTTCCAGCCACCCCTGAACCAGGGAAGCCATCTACAAAACAACCAAAGTTGTCTATGATATCACCTGGAAGCAATCCTCTACCAGGGAAGACCCTACTGCTGCTCTGACATCGATTTACTCAAAAGAGTCTTCCCTTAACACTGAGAATATTTAAACAACAACAATGACCTGCATACTAGACAGGGCTTTCTGCATTGCCCTTTAATTGTGAGTTGAAATTAGACTCCGCTCCGCACCATCCTGACTTCATTGTAGGATATACAGATTCCATGACCTTCAATACAGAAACATGATACCAAAGACATAGACTGTGAAAAATATAACTGTATGGGCACTACAGACAATGACCGGGATTGGACAAACTAGTTTGCTTGAAGCCTAGAAATGGTTTTATGTCGGGAAACTTCAGGTGCAGGGTCTCCTTGCACTTAGGCCAAAGTTTTTCCTTTCCATGACCCCCATACTTTGGTGGGCCCATGGAAACGATAATTGCCACTCTAACATTATTTTTACAGTGCTCCTTTAACTCTAAACCTTTAAGAAACCACTAGTAAAAATATCTGGAACTGCAAAAAACTGATTTACATTAGTGCTAACATATATGCTTTTAGTTATACTAGTATTCTGGGGGATAAAGGAGGGAGATAAGTGATATATGCTTGGGAACAGGAAGGGAGGACAATACTGGTGGTGGAAAGGCCCTCATTTATTGTCACTGTGTACCTTAAATATCACTGTGTAAGATTTGTAATTCACTTTGGCCACAATAAAAATTAAAAAAAAGAGAGAGAAAAAAGAACAAGAAGAAAATATAGAAAGATTTTCCATTTTCTAGGCAAATCATCATCAGTGAGGGTAAACTTCCTGGGATATATTGTGCATCTCTCTTCCTTTTTGAAATGTCTGCTTTCATACTTAGCTGTGCAAATTGCCTTTTCTCAGACTTAATTTATTTTTTAAAAATTATGCATTTGTGTACAACAGACCCACATTTCTCTAAGTTCACCAACTGTTTCTTCCATTCATTTAAGTAGACAAAATATGCTGGCTACTGTAAAAAACCAATCTCAAATTTTATGTTTTCACACACTCTCCAACATTTTTTCTTCAATTGTCAAATATCCTAGATGAACAGTTTCTCTCTTAATGCAAAATAATTCATGAGTGTTTACAAATATAGCTTCTCTTTATCCTTACTAAGGAAAGTATTTCCTTATCCAATGATACTGTTGATATTACAGAAAAAAATGCCCTTGTCTTAAAGAAGTTTTCCATTGTTGATAACCTTAACTAGCTAAAATTCCATTTTCCCTTTATAAAAAATCTAGTGATATTTTCATTTTTTACCAAATTTGACTGCTAAAGTTACCAATGAACACTATGTTGCCAAAATCGATGGTGATTTACAAGTTCTAATTTTACCTCACCCCTTTGCCTTGCTTTACCCATTTGGGTATAAGGGACATCTAATAATAACTTATTCTGATATCTTTCCTACTTTGTTATTTCCTAATTCCCTTTGATCATTCATATTTGTTTGGCCTCCTTAATTTGTGGCTCAAGAAATTGATCATAGGCCACTTTCTATTTTCACTCAATAGTGAAATTTAGCAAATTTAGTTCCTTTTTAATACATGTATATTTATGACTCCTAGATATGTCTGTAGTTCATATTTTCCTCACATCATTCCCATTTGTATTGTATATAGCTCTGTAAAGCAATACCAATATTACCATCATTCGGCATATAAGATGACTTTTGAAATGAAAAGTAGTCAACCAAAAATCGGGTGTAGTCTTATATACTGAGTATATCCCGAAAAACAATTCGATAAACGAAAATCGTCTGGATATAGCCACAAAACTCATTTTCCAACTCAATCCTGTACCAATCACTGCAAGACTCAGCCAATCCAAGCACGTTTTTTTTATTATGAATGCAAATTATACAGTGTTCTGTGCCCGAATCACATGGTAAAAAGCCTGCTTAGATTGGTCAGTCAGAGAGAAAGTCTATTACTGTATAACCTTTGAACTTTTGCTTGTTGTGATTGGCTCACTGTGGTACATACAGTTGCAGCACAGGAACGTTCTGTCTTATACAGCGAATATAGGCCTAAATCTATGTTTTAACTGTAAAATTAGGGGGTCCTCTTATACGCCCGGTCGTCTTATATGCCAGAAAATACGGTAGTGTTTCAAATAAGGTTTCATGATTTCTGTGAGTTAAAAATCTGTGCATAGCTTAACTGGATCTTCTGGCTCAGTTACTCTTATAAGGCTACTAACAATACATTGGTTAAGGGAAGCAGTCGTCTCAAGGTTCAAAGGGGGAAGGATATGCTTCTTAGTTTAGTCAATGTTGACAGGATTTAGTCCTTTAAAAGATCGAGCCAAAGGGATAGTACAAGGAGTTAAGGTATTTGACTTGTAGGCTTCCAGGTTCTATCCTTGACACCACATGTGGTCCCCTGAGCATACTCAGAAGTTTAGCCATGAGCACAGCTGTAGGTGACCCAAAAACCAAATAAAAAAGATGACAAGGCAGGATTTTCTAAGGCTGATGGCCTTAGAGATCTTAATAGGACAGTTTACAATATGAGAGCTGAAAGCATCAAAGTTGATACTTCTATTATCACACCATCATCTGCATTTTTCTCATTATTTGAAAGCTAGATATAGGGCTTATGTCCTATGTTAATTCAGTGAAAATTCATCTTAATTCCTGATGCTTGGTAAATATTCATAAAAGATTAACAATTGTTATTAATAAATATTTAAAGCACAATATGCAAAAATAGATATGAATGTATGAATATCATAATTGTCTACAAATGCTAGTGGTAAACTAGAATAGTCCTATATTTCTGGTATCTTCAATATTGTACAAAATTTCTGTTGCTGCTGTAACAATTTATGATGAACTTCGTTGTTTAAAACAACACAGGTTTATTGTCTTTCTAGTCTGAAATTTGGAAATATGAAATGAGTTCTAGTGGCCTCTGAGCAGGGTATCAACAGGAGAGTTTCCCAGAGGAAAAATATTCCTATACTCTTATAGCAACTAGTGGTTGGTGACATTCCTTTGGTCCTGGCTTCACTCTTCAAATCTTTAGTTCTGTTGTCAGATAGTCTTCTCCTATATTTAATGCTCCTGTAATCATTTTATGAGAATTTAAGACTACATTGAGTTCGCTTTAAAATTTCAGATAGCCTCTATGCCAAGATCATTACATTTATCATGTCTGCAAATTTTCTTCCCATATGTGCTATGGTAATGCTTCCAGTGACTAAAGTATACATACCTTTGAGGATCATTAATTGGTTTGCACAAAAGTATCCATGATTTTTTAACACATTTAGAAAACCTAGCTTGTTATTGCTTTTGTTTTTATGAGAGAATTGAATTGTGTTCTTAACACATGGGATGAATGCTTTTATGCTTTTGCCTGGACGTTTTTATGGCCATGGCTTCACTGAGCATGGTACCCAGGGGTGACTACTAAATGTCTTTATAATAAGATAACTAGTTTTGCTATATTCCATGACCTTTGGATATATATTTTTCTGTCTGGTGGAGCTAATCACTTTGACTTGTGATAAAGTTGTGATATGAACCAGTAACACCATGGAACCTTTGGCAATGTTTGAAGACATTTTTGCTTATACTGACTTGGGGCATCTAGTGGAGCAAGATTACAAATATTGATGAACCTCCTTCAATGCACAGTCTCCTATAGCAGAGGATTTCTGAGCCCAAGTGGTTTTATTTTTATAGAATCTGGGATATAAAACTCTATTATGGAGAACTGTAAATAGTGTTATCAATAGTTATCACTGTTCAAAATGCGGCCCATGGGCTAACAGCTTTGACACCATACTTGTTAGTCTCTTAAAGCTCTTTGCATGTTCTCAGTATGTGACAGTTTGAGAACTGGATGGCTTTTCCCCGCTATCACATATGAATCTTTTTGTTTTAACCAGCTACTAAATACAGGAAGAATTTTCAAAGGCAGATGCATTTATCAAGGATCATGCTTGTAATCCACACGAGCAATGATGGAGTTTATTTGCTTTTTCTACCTAGTTTTATTCTATTTGCTTAGTTCAGTCTTCTGATTTTGGAACCACAAGACTTTCTTTGTTATGAGCTTTTGCAACTGAATTGCAGTGGCGGGTATGATGAACACAAGAGGCATAGAAAAGGTGAATTAGAAAATTGGCTGTTGGAGACTGTGTAGTGTGTTTATTTATGCTCTCTATTCTTGTACACACTGCACTTTCCCTTTTACCTAATTCAGGTTCATCCATTTACTGCATGTTCTCCTGTCACTAAATGATTATGAGTTGTACTGAATTTCACAGAATTTTTTGGCAGTGCATGGAATGTTTTGTTCCCCCCATAAATCCAATTCATTTAAATTTGGATTTATTACAGATAGTGAGCACAGGGAAGGCACTACTTAGAAATGTTCAGTGGCTTATAAAAATAAAGGTTAGTACATCCCCAACTAGTTGCCAACTAATCCTACATAATGTATTTGGTTTTATCAGTAATGCCTTAAGGGTAAGACTATTCCCCTACCCATTTTACAAATAATGGGACTAACGTAAAAATTATTACATATTATTGATGAAACCAAGTTGAATTAACTGGTGAAAAATTGGATCAGGCATCAAGCACATGCAGTTTTATTCCTGAGTGTCTGCTCAGAAACAATTTCATTCTTCTTCAAATCTCTTTGTAGACAAGTATCGCATAGTTCTAGGTATTTTCTAAGCTTTAGCTACTTGCATTAAACAGTTCTTGACGTTGCCAGTGGTGATTGCATAAATTTCAAGTGATCTAGAAATTGAGACCTATTTTCGATGCCATCATTCCCCTCAGCCTTTTCGTGGATGTTAAAAGACCTGGTGTTTTCAATTACATTTAGGAATTCTTGTTGATGATAATATTATGAAAATGGACTCTTTCTATGCATCTTTTCAATTCCACTGATCTCTTATTTAGCTGCCTTGAAGGTGTCTTTTCATTTTTGTTCACATGATTTCTGATTAAAACACCATGATACTAAACAGTGACTTACATATAAAAACCAGCCAAAGGCACTCTATTGTAATTTCTTATTTGAATTCTTAACAAAATATTTCCCACATATCAAGGTATTCATTGACTAACTTGATTATAATAAATGAATGTAGTTATAAATCATACTTTTAAAAGTAATGACTCATAAAGACATCAGCACATGTCAAAAATTTGTTTAATTCAATAATTCATGAAAGAGCAAGGAGAGTTACATTAGTTCAAAGGAGATGTCAAAGAACCTTAAATTAAATACTGTCAAGAAATTTCTGGGGTTTTACACCCAGCAGCACTCAGGGGTTACTCCTGGCTCTATGCTCAGAAATTGCTCCTGGCAGGCTCAGAGGACCATATGGGATGCCGGGATTAAATCCACTGTCATTCTGCGTGCAAGGCAAATGCCCTACCTCCATGCTATCTCTCCGACCCCACAGTCAAGACATTTTTACAATAGAAAATTATATAGGGAAAAATATATTCCCTGTATACATATAGGGAATGATCTGTTACAACCTAACATACACAAATAATATGCTTCTCTATGGACTAAAGTTATATGTACTTATGCTGAATTTCTAGAAGTGTTATGTCCGTACAGAGTTTTAAAGATAATATTAGAAGACAAAATTGTAAACATATGATCATATATTCCACAAGGCCTGCAACTTTCCCAAAAATATATTGAATTTAAATTTAATATTTATATTAAAATTATATATTTTAAATATAATTTTATATTTAAATTTAACACTAAATTTAAATTCAAATACATTCAATTGAATTCTATAGCTCATTACAGCATCTTAAATATTTCCTTAAAGAACTATGATGTGTATATATTTATGGGAATAACCTTTCAAACAAATATACTTTATTGTTTCAATTATCCAATAAATATTTATAGCTTTTTATTTTCTTGGAACAGTTTAATAGTGGTTGTAAAAAGACCAGCAAATATGTGACCATTTTTATGAGCATATGTCACTCTGTCCAAAATATATTTTAATTCAATTCTGATTGATATGCTGTTAAAATACCAGATTACATTTTATGACTGGGAGTATTGGAAATTATTTTAGTGGCAAAATAATTACAAAACATGATTTATTTCATGACGCCTAAGTTTGAAATGTACATTTTGACTTGTATAACTGAAAATAATAATACTCTACCTGGATTATTTTTTTTCTTTATTTAAGTATTTTCTTTATTTAAGTATCATGGTTATAGTATGGTTTGGGATATGATATAAAGGTCCATAATCCATTTTAATTTGACCATTTTGCGTGATGTTAGATCGAGGTTTGAGTTCACTTCTTTGCATGTGACTGACTTTGTCCCAACACCACTGTTGAAGAGGTTTTCCTTGCTCCATTTGTGTTTCTTGCTCCTTTATCAAAGATTAATTGATTGTATATCTGGGGAACATAATTTTGATACTCAGTCTATTCTATTGATCTGAGAGTCTGTGTTTCTAACACCATGCTGTTTTAATAACTATTGCTTTGTAATACAATTTAAAGTTGGAAAAGTGATGCCTCCCAACTTTCTTTTCCTAAGTGTTGCCTTAGCTATTTGTGGGCATTTATTGTTCAAAGTTAATTTCAGGAGCATTTGATCCTCTTCTTTAAAGAATGTCATGATTATCCTTATATGGATAGCATTAAGTCTACAATTCCTTGGGAAGTATTGCCATTTTAATGATGTTAATCCTCCCCAATCCATGAACAGGGTATATGTGTCTCTATTTCCTTTATTTCTTGAAGCAGTGTTTTGTAGTTTTCTTTGTATAGTTACTTCAAGCATCGATGGAACATCACTCAATTTGAAGTGTATGCAGCTGGTGGGGATCAGATTCCAACACAAAATCGTCTGGATTTTTAAAAATTGTAGATAGTTTTCTTTCATAGTGTTTTTCTTTAAAAATTAGTTTTCTAGAATTTTTAAGTATAGCTAACAGCATGGTTTATAATTATAATTGTTTATAATTATAATTGTTCACATATATTATAAAATAATGCTACCATGACTAAGAATAAATTAAATTTCTATTGCTTCATATAGCTACCATTATGCTTTTTGTGGTGACATCATTCAAGATCAAATTTGTTAACAGATTTTAATTGTTAACTGTGTTTATGGAGCTGTACATTAGAACTTTAGAAGTTATTTTTCTTTCATAACTGAAACATTTTACCCTCTGTCAAGTCTCCCATCTACCTATTCCCAGACTCTGGTCCTGGCAACAATTAGTCCAAATATTTAACCTTAAAACACTGATGTTAGAAGTTTAAAATGCACTATATTGGCCAACATAAAATTCAGTTATTGACTTGCCTGTGTTTCTTTTGGGGCATCTAGGGGAGAATTTGTTTTCTTGTTACTGTAAGTTAGGTCAGATGTTTATTTTTTGCCTGTGTGCCAGCCCTGGTGATGTTCTAAGGTTACTCCTTGTTTGACATTCAGAAATTACTCTTGACTGAGCTCAGGGGACCATATGGCATATGGGAGATTGAACTGGATTGGTTCAAGGCAAGTGCCCAACCCACTGTACTACCGCTCAGGCCCCATGAGTTAGACCAGATGTTAAGATCATAAACATTTCTTGGCACCTGATATCTTCATCTTCAAGATATATCATGCCAATCTGTGGCTATGCTTGCACCTATGTTTTCTGTGCATGTGTTTCTTCTATTGCCTTTTATAAGGATGTTTGTAATTATATTGGGCTCAATTGACTAATAACCTCCTAAATTAACATTATTAATCAGGGTACAGAGTGATAGTGTAGTGGATAGGGTGTTTACCTTGCATGTGGCTGACCCAGTTGTTCAGTACCCAGCATTCCATATGGTCCCCTGAGCCTTCCAGGAGTGATTTCTGAGCACAGAGCCAGGAATATCCTTAAGTGCCACCTGGTCTGACCCCAAAACAACCAAAAAAAAAAACCACAAACATTTATTAACCACAATTGAAAAGTTCCATTTCCAACTATGTCAGCAAACTTACTGTTCCTAGATATTTGTAAGTATGTATGTATGTATGTATGTATGTATGTATGTATGTATGTATGTATGTATAGGCTTTATTCCGCATGGTAGATTGATATTCTCACTCATCCTCTGTCCTAAACTCAGAATTCCCTTTCTCTTAAACACTTTCTCCTTTATGACCTCCTGAATTTATTCTCTTCCTCTGAAAGCCCTTTCCTATGACTTCACCAAACCCAACCTAGAGCTGAATTAATAGATTTCTCCCTGTACTCCCTCAGCATATTATATTCACCATATGGCAATAGGGCCAGTCTAATTAAGTAGGTAAGCATCTGTCTCCTTTATTGGTCTGTGAGCATTCTTTATTATAGTAGATTGTATGTCTTTGTATTCCCACTGCACCATAGCACAGCATTTTGTAACAAGTACATGCTTAATAAATGTATTTTAATAATGAGTTTGAATGCTAAAATTCAACTGAGTACAGTACCTGTGACATTCAGTCTTCTATTCATTAGGCATTGGATATAAAAAGATGAGTAAAGCTTATGTTCACCTTGAAGTGACAAGTCTCATAGAGTAGTAAGACATAGTTAAAGGGATAAACTAATAGTTTGTGCTAGAATATAAAAAATATGCTAATATACTTAAAGTTTTATAGGTGAGAGAATATGAATTGAGTCTATAATAGTGATGATAATAATGATGATGACAATAATCAATTGCAGTAACAGTAGTAGCTATAGCAGCTTTTGCTTAATGAGTTTATGTTCAATTGCTTTCTAGGCTCTATTCTGTATGTATTATAATAAGACTACTTTTAAAATAGAGAATATTATCAGTGAGAATAGGTATTTGCTTCAAATTACCCAGATGATAGATGGCATTACTAGGATAAGTGTCTCGGCAAACTTACAGCTTATACCCACTATGATATGCTCATTTTTCCATAAGATTTAATAGTGGTTTACAGGAAACCAAATGATAAATTATATTCTTATTTTTATCTCTTTTTTTATTTTGACTGAAGTTCATTTACATAGAATTATTTACAATACATAGTGACAATGAATGAAGGGCATTCCCACCACCAATGTTATCCTCCCTCCACTCTTGTTCCCAGCATGTCTCCCACATCTCCCTTCTTTATCCCCCAGAATCCTACTGCAAATGGTCGCTGCCTTACAGCTTGTTATAGGTTGGGTATCTATTCTGTTTGGTGTTCCAGTCTGGTCATTTTTTTTTATTTACACTACATGTTCATATGACTGGTCCTGGTATCATTCTTTCCCCCCCTCAATTTATGAGGCTAAATGAATCAAATTATGCTATTCTGTTGGAGGTAAAACGGTTAAGGAAAAGAGGAGAAAAAATTTGGTATCAACTACTAAAAAAAATCACCGAATAATATCCACAAAAGTGGAAAAGAAAGAAAAAAGTGGAAGAAAAAGGAGAAGGAAAATAATATCAAGAAACAAACAAAAAATAAAACAACACCAGAAAAAGTGCAGCAGTGGCAGGGTTTGTGTTGCCCCACTTTTTTTTGTGTGTATAAGCACAGCAAGTATTGGGAAGGAAGGAAATTCCCGTGGCCTAAGATTCAGGGTTTCTCCATTCTTGAAGCATATTGTCATGGGAACAACCACTGGCCCCATATCTTCTCATTGCCTTATCCCAGGGTTTTTTTTGTTTGTTTGTTTGTTTTTTGTTTTTTTGTTTTTTTGTGTGTGTGGTGTCAGGAACCTTTCTTCTCTGTTGTGCATGAGAAAATAAGGCCACTATAGCAAGCAATCTTGGTATTTGTGCAGGGCCTAGGACAGGGCCTAAGATAGAGTCTTTAAGGTTCTAAAGGTACAGTTCCACCATTGTTGGTGTGTTCAGTTTTCTGTATCATGTGCTCCATGTTTTAAGCTGAAGTCTAGGAAATTATGGTTCCAATGGTTCTGCTCAGTCTTTGTTGTCAGAATTGGGCCTCTGTACTAAGAAGTCTTGGGCTATAGCCTGGGGTAGGATTTTCCTTAATGGTCTCCAGGTAGGTTCTGTTCAGTCACAGTTGTCAAAGTCAGTTTTCTGTAGTTAGTGCTCTTATTTTTCATAGTTCAAAGGACAATACTTCTTCTGATTCCCACTTAGTGTTAGGTGATGTGATAGGACCTCCTGCTCTTAGGTCAAGTTTTCATTTCCTCACTGTCCTCGTCATATTAACACTGGCACAAGTATATCTCCCAATGCAGCTTAGTTCCTGGTGTTCTTGCATGGGTTTATTTCAGTTCTACGTCTGGGATCTGGGATTTGAGAATGAACCAATACTGTCCAATCTCGTGGAGACTGAGTTGTATCCACATGACATACGTCCAGAATAGGAGGCACCCTTGTATAAAAAGTGTGAGTTCTTATCCTAGAAGATAAGATCTTGTGTCTGAGTCCATGATTTCCCCTTATTTACTGTGCCTATACAAAAGCGTATGGTGTCCTTTTGTATTGCTGGTGCTATTCCAGGTAAGGATGATAGACCACACATACAGTATCTGTGGTGTGGTCTGTGCTTTTATCCCAGGCAAGACGTTTTCTTGGTTTTTGACAAAGCAGCACCAAGAAAAATTATATTTTTAACAGGAATCAGGTAAATATTCTCAGGTTTTCTTACCCAGAAATGTTTCTTAAAATTAGGTCACTGAGAGTTTGAGTTTCTAGATGACAATGGGATAATTAAAAATCCCAATAAACTATTGTGTTCACTGTAATTTTTAGTTAATAATTTTAACCATGCAATTACTATAGCAAAGCCAGGATGATTAGGAGGAGACCTATTTATAAGTGACATTCAATGACTTAAGAAAGGTTCGCAAAGTTATTGTGGATTTATTAAAAATCAGTAATGTATTACTTATTCTTTCTTTATTTTCCTTAATACTGTTCAAAGCAATACAGTTAATGATTCTGACGCTACCAAATTGATGACTTTTCAACCAATTTAATTTCAAAATATTGAACAGCAAAAAGCCATTTATACCTTATACAAATGAAATGAGTAAGGAAAAAGTATTTTGAACAAGAGTAAAGTAATGAGATTGTTAAACTAGAAGGTCTTGCTATGTATAGTTAGAACCTGGAGTGACTTGGGCAGTGCTGATTAAACTCACACTGAGAAAGGAACTGATTCTTGCTGCTAACCTGAAGGCTGAAGATATCAACTTGAAGATTTCCTGTGGCTCGAGTTAGTGCCATAGCTGAGAAATGGGATTCGGGCTTTAGAATGCATGATTCAAGATTGCACCTTAATGTGGCACTTCCTCAGCTGTCTGAATATAGATTTCATTTATGTCTTTATGTAATCTCAGGGTCTTCTCTTAGAATACCAAAACAGGCTCTTCTGGTTCAAAGGATCTGGTTTAAAATAATATATCCTCAACATTTCTTTAAAAAAAAACATAACTGACTTTCTGACTTAAACAATGATGATGACACTTTCCTGCTTCTGAATGAATTTTTATTTTACCATGTGAATTAAATGCATTTTAACAGTCTTTTATTCATGTTAGTGAAGCGATCACTTAAAAATATTCCAAGCTATATGAGGCTTAGAAGACCAAAAACTGTGACTGCCCAATTACTTTTTTTTTTCAGCTTTCTCATTTCTAACTGTCTTTTTGACTGAAAGCTGGATATCGTCGTCCTCAGCTGTCTTGCAAAGAAACTCGTGTTCGCATATTAACAATCTACTTGAACCATTTGCTGACTAGCTACTTTTCAGACATTTAGTTCTACCATCTTAATCTTTCACGAAAATAAAACAGGGGTAATTTTATAAGGGAATACATCTTTTATTGCAGTTAATTTCAAAAGAATCATTTGCCCTTCTTAAAATATAAACACTAGTGTCCCTTCTAGTATACCTCTGAGAGGCCTGTAACAATGAAATGATACAGCGTTTCCCACAGTTTTTTAATATATAAATAATATCTTTATTTAAGCACCATGATTACAAACATGTTTGTAGGTGGGTTTCAGCTATAAAAAGAACCCCCCCCTTCACCACCAGTGCAACATTCCTACCACGAATGCCCCCATCTCCCTCTACCCCACCCCTGCCTGTATTTAAAACAGACATTCTACTTCTCTCACTCATTAATATTGTCATGTAGCTATTTCTCTAACTGCACTCACCACTCTTTGTGGTGAGCTTCAGTTTTCTTAGATAGTGTACTTTGTTTCAACAGTCAAAAGGCTCTCAATTCTCTTGAAGCATCTTTTGGAGTTCTTTGAAAGAGAGCTGTTAAATTATAATGAAATCTTTTCAGGTATAGAATTTATGATTTCTTCTTGATTAGAAAGAATGATGTTGCATAAAATTGTATTCCTTTGTAGCTTGTCACAGTAACAATATCAGTGCTTAGTAATTTATATTAAAGACAAGTTAGTAGTAAAATATCCTTGTCAAAGAGATTGTTTCTACATATTTAAATATTACAGGGCCCTGAAAATAAAGAGATTTTTGTGGGGTTTGTACCATCGTTTTATTTAAATCTTTGTTATGTTATAACCTCAAAATATAAGGAAAAAGACACAGACATAATTTTGACATTAGGAATTACAGAAGAAAAATACAAAACAAATCCTTTCTTTCCATTTTGGTTATTATACCACCACAATTACATGTGATCAAATGTCAGAACAAAATCCTTTTAATATTACCATACATTTTAAAATGTGTTTTTCTTTTTTATCTTTGCTTCAGGGACCGGCCTTTAAGAGGTAGAAGATGAAAGCTCCGATTCCGCACTTGATTCTCTTATATGCTACTTTCACTCAGAGTTTGAAGGTCGTGACCAAAAGAGGCTCTGGTAGGCGACGTTCCTTCCTTTTCACTTATTTTATAAGTCTAAATTATGATAAGGCATTAGCACACGTTCCATTTGTAGAGAAATTGAGAATGAATAGGTATGTTTATTGTGGAAATACTATATTTTTATCACTAAATGAGTAGAGTGTATTCAGATTTAGAAAGGTGGGGAAAAGACTGGGGGGGTAGTGTCTACTTTTGTTAATTACCCTAAATTGGAATTAATTTGATATCAAAAGCTTTCAATTTGTCTTCATTTTAGAGTATATTTTCAATACGCTTTTATAAATGGTGTCATTTTAAGCTTTGCATGGAAATATTATGAACTTGTGTTTATGGCAACTTTTGCTGTTGCCATTTCCATGTTAGGTCTGCCTAGGGAAGATTTTCTTTAGGACAGGAATTTCTTTAGGACAGATTTACTTTAGGACAGCTTGTTTCCTGAATATTCGGTTTTTAAATTGAATTTGAAAAAGGCATCAAAGTTATTAAAGAAAAATATATTTAGACATTTCCTAATACTTTCCTAGAAAATATTGAACTATAACAGGGAAAGAAACTAACAGAGAATTAGAGGAAATGTTTAGAAAATGTTGAATGTTGTTAAGACATGTTGTCTTTCAACTGACTAATGATAGAAGTTTAAAAATATATGAGGTAATCTGACTAATGATAGAATCTTATACATGTATGAGGGAGGGGCCAGAATGGTGGTGCAAGCGGTAGGGTGTTTGCTTTGCATGCACTAACCTAGGACAGACTGTGGTTCGATCCCCCAGCGTCCCATATGGTTCCCCAAGCCAGGAGCGATTTCTGTGCGCATAGCCAGGAGTAACCCCTGAGCGTTGCTGGGTGTGGTCCCAAACCAAAAAAAAGTGTCAGGGAATTGAATAATGTGTGCTGTTGTATAGTTCTACCTGTGTATTAAGTTACTAATCATCAAACCTTTGACATTTACATGTGAATTTACAGAACTGTGGAAGTTATAACTCCTAGTCATTATGGAATAGTAAAGATAATGTGATTAGTTGCTAGACCTAGACTACATTATCCGCTAGTTTTAAAAAGAAATGGCAAAAATAAGAGATAATACGTAAGAGACTGAAGAGTATTGTGTTAACAAAAATGCATGGAGAAAAGTATTTTAAGATTCAGAGAGGAGAAGAAGCAAAAGGGCTGAGGTAACATTTCTTAGTCCTTGTAGTTAACAGACTTCAAAATTACTTTTGTTATATAACCAAGAGACCACACTTCTGACTGTGGAAGAGAACAGCACCTCTGCTGTGATAATCCCTTCCTGGGAGAAAGTTTGTGGAGGTACCATAAATTACTTTCTATTTAAACAGTGAGATGATGCAGGATTGTGAATAAATGGGAATTTATTGAGCCCATTGACTCTAGAACTTTTGATTTTTATCGTTATTGTTTCCAGCCTTTATGTGATAGGCAATGTTCAAAAATAATGTGTCAACGCTTACACATTATGTTATCTATTCTTGATATTGAATAGATTACTGGCAAATAACATAATCTGGTATCTTTGTCTACCACTTGCAAAGGAATTTGACTCTACCCTTGGGAATTAGGGTAAGTAGTAGGGTAACAGACCATGTTGAAGACTGCACATTTCTATAACAATAATAATTTTTGGAGTAATGATTTACATTCATAATACTTAGGATGGATTTTTAAGGTACTAGTCATGTTAAAGGGAAACACGTATATATATATGAGTATCATAACAAAATTAAACTATCCAAAATAGATATATTGAATGAATCTTAAACTTAAATTTTTTGGTCATTATACCTGATTGCATAAAATCTGTTTTCTACCCTTCTTTCTAAGTGCATTAAGATTTATTTTATGATATGAAACTGTGATCTCCCATCATAAAATATTGTAAGAAGTTTTATACTGCATATACTCTAATTTTGGGGAAATTAATTTTATTACATTGTGGCTTTCGATATTTGAGTAACATGAGTGCTGAGCAAGTAATATGGCACAGTCAGAAAATTTACATCTGCTTCTCATCTAGAGACCTGAAGAAACCCAGTGACCTATCTCAAATTCAGTTTTTATAGTAATGTTATAATTATTTGAGGAGAGAGGTAATAAAATGCTCCCTTAAGTTTTGGCAGGTGGAAGACCTTGCTCTTTTCTCTTTATGAATATTGTTGTCACATACATACTTAATACTTTGCAAACAAATTGTATTATCTATATCACAGTGTCAGAGTGAGAAGGTAAGTATGGAGATTTAGTGGCACACTTGATTGCCTTTCCTGTATAATGTGAAAGCTTTCCCTAGAATCTATGTTAAGACCAGGTGGATTCAGGTTTGATTTTTGGGTGTGAAATGTATGATTCTGAAATCAATAATATTACTTTACCCATATACTTTCATAGCTTGTACTTGTTTCAGTTGATGGCTGTTACCATGGCATCTTTTTGAGAAAAGCAGGTTTGTAGCTTATTGAAGAGTATCATTACTGATGTCTACAGATTGAGTAGATGAGGAGTGCACTTGGCATCCTCTACTTAAATGATTAATGGCTAAATCTTCAGGCCCAGCCCAACATATAAAATCAGCAGCATCAAGGCCAGCAAAAGGCAGGAAAACTTGATTTTTGTTATTTGACTATGCCTATTAACCCAAAGGATTACTTTATCCTTTATTCTTATCATGCATTTTTAATACTATTTGTATGAATCTTTGTATAAAGTCAATCAATTTGACTAAAACCCAGTGCTTTTCCTGTCTCTCTTACTGCAGTTTTACATATTGATTCTTCTCATTGTTTGTTTGTTTTTAGGTCACAACAAACAATGCTTAGGGGGTCACTTCTAACTGTGCTTGGATAACTGAATGTAAGCTCTTGGGGATTGAGTCCCTGTTAGCCCCATGCATGGAAAGTAACCTTCCCAGTGTAATATCTCTCTGACCCAAGATCTTACCCTGACTACTAGGACATTAAAACTAAATATTAATAAGCAACAATTATAAAAGAATATTTCCTTACAGATTATGTTAAATGTACGACATTTTAAATGTATACAATGTTTACTTTAGAAAAATACACATGAACATTCCACAAAAACTGAACTGGGTATTTGTTTCGAACACCAAAGATAAGTAGAAAATAATAGCAGATATCCTTAGACAAGTTGAAAATTTATTATTTTTATCAAATTGTCTTCTATCCTCATTGCCATCATTTAAAGGAGCAAATTAGTTATTTTAAATCTGTTATATTATGACTCCCTTGATTGAAATGTTAAAATTTGATATTAGGAATCTTATCTTAAATATGTCTTAGGTAAGAAGATTATAGTATTTAAGGAGTGAAGGCAGATATTCAGCTTTTGTTACATGGTACATATTAATGGTAAAAACAGCAAACACTATCAATATTACCCATTTTCTTTGAGTATGTGAAGTGTGTTAGTAATTCAGTAAGTAAACATTTAGATTACTTTCATTTGCAAGGTTCTGTACAAAAACCACATGTAATAAATCAGATGCTTGTTTGAGGTTCTTTTAACTCTAAATCAGTTTAGAAATATCATGTTAAGACATTTATTAATTTATTCGTTTCTCTCAATATTGCTTCTCACCTCCATTTTATTCCCTTCCCTTCACCTTCCTTTATATCCCTTCCCTTTCCTTTCTATTCATGCCTTTCTTTCCCATCCCTTTTTATCTCTTCTTGTCATTTGTCTGTTCTCTATTTCCCTTTTTTTCCATTCCATTCTCTTTCTTCAATTTCCTTACTACCCTTCCCTTTTATGCTCTCACTTATCTTTCCCTTTCATTCCCTCCAAACCTTCCCTGACCTACCCTTCCCTTTTCTCACCTCCCCTTTACTTTCCTCTTTTCTTCCCTGTTCATTCTTCCCCATTATTTCCCCCCTTGCCTATTTCTCCTTCCCTTTCTTCTTTATATTCTCCCCCTCTCTCCTTTCAACTCCCCTTCCCTACATTCTACATCTGTCTTTCCCACCTTTTTCTTCCCTTTCTTCTCCTCCCTTCCCTCTCCTTCCTATTCTTCTCTTTCCCTCACTCCTTATCATTATTTATTAGTTCATTTTTACAAGGTGATTCCAAGAGGATAATATGGTCTCCGTGAATAATGGCTTCTTAAATATTTTTTGATTTTTGTCTAACTAGGATAATTGGAGGTTGGATTCAGTGGCAGAGTAATTATGTAAACTGCTGATTTACTACCATGTATAAAGTACCGTATTTTCCGGCATATAACAGTTAAAACATAGGTTTAGGCCTATATTCGCTGTATAAGACAGAACGTTCCTGTGCTGCAACTGCATGTATCACAGTGAGTCAATCACAACAAGCAAAGGTTCAAAGGTGATACTGTAATAGACTTCCTCTCTGACTCTGGCCAATCTGAGCAGGCTTTTACAGTGTAGATTCGGGTTCAGAACATTGTCTAATTTGCATGCATCAAAAGCCTGCTTGGATTGGCTGAGTTAGAGAGATTGTCTGAGCAGCCTTGCAGTGATTGGTGCGGGATCGAGTTGGAAAATTCATTTCATGGCAATATGCAGACGATTTTCACTTAGAGGCATATAGAAACGTTTTTCAGGAATATACTTGGTGTATAATACGACCCTGGATTTTTGGTTGACTTTTTTTTGTTCCAAAAGTCGTCTTATACTTCGGAAATATGGCGTAGTTCAGCACTGATTAGAGCACTTTGGGGGAACTAAAATGTAACTTTCCGTTTTGCCTTGAGTTTGAAACACTGGAGGGAATGAAGGTAGAATGAAGGTAGAGATTAGGGAAGAAAGGGTGATCTGGACATTTAGTCTGTTTTCCTTTGCCCTTATATGCATCCTGAGATAGGTGAGGATGAGAAAAATCCCATGTATTTTTTTTATAAAATTTGCAATGCTAAGTATGTGTCTTTCAGTGTTTTAATAAAGTAGTGAGTGTATGGATTAATTAAATACTGACTTAAGTATTCAGACCGGGTTATGTTTTAAAGAATACAAGATAATTGAAAGTTTTGGCAAAATAAAGTAATACAGGGATACTTAAGAAAACTTTTTACTTAATTAGATATTACTTTAATGCATTATTTAGAATTCTAAAGCAAAATATATCAATACAGAGTAAGCACTAACATATGATAAGTAGTTATATGAAGATAATAAATGAGACTTTGTAAATCATAAGTACTTTCATAAATATTAAATAGATTTGCAAACCAAAATATGTAACAAGAGGGTCCAGAGCAGTGGTGCAAGCGGTAGGGTGCATGCGCTAACCTAGGATGGACCAAGGTTTGATCCCTCAGCATCCTATATGGTCCCCTAAGCCAGGAGCGATTTCTGAGTGCATATCCGGGAGTAACCGCTGAGTGTCACCGGGTGTGACCCAAAAACCAATATATATAAAACAAGAGAGATCCTTTAGGAATTTAGGTGCTTGTCTGGCATGCGGCCATCTGTAATTCAATCCCAGCACAGCACATGGCCTCCAAGAACTACCAAGAAGTATCTTTGAGTGCAGAGTCAGGTGTAATCCCTGAGTCCCATTGGGTGAGGCCACCAAATCAAAACCAAACAAACCAGCCAAGAGCAATAACCAAAATGTGTTAATGAGGAAAACCTTTCTCTAAAAAGCTATCACTTTTGAATTGTATTATATTTATTGCAGTTTTAAAGAAGTACTGTCTTTAAATAGATATTTTTTGTTTTAATGGTCCTTTCAATATGGACCACCCTGAACATGCTGGGGCTCATGATTACTCATATACAATAAATATGTGACCTTGGTATAGGTGAAAAAGTATTCATGATTATTAGATTATCTGAAGACAAGGAAATACTTATATGCATGAAACCAAGATTAAATCTCATTTATATGGTACATGAAAACTATATTAAAACAGCCAGCTTTTACAGAGTAAAAGGGCCATCAGAGCAAGTTGCACTTCTCTTCATTATAGACTTTAAGAGTAGACATCTGTTTGTGTAAAATATTTAAATGTAACTTTTCCTGACAGCAAGAAGGCAAATCTCTCAAGAGGTTTTCCCAAATAGTAACACTAATCTTGAACATTTTATAAAAGATGAGGGTAGTTAACTAACTAAATGTATACTTTGAGTTTTAATTTTTGTGTTTTTTTTATTTCTGCCTCATCATTTCCTTAAATAAAACAATTATTCTACTGTTTTAAGAAAGTAGATTCTTATAAGTATATAAGTATATATACTTATATATATACTTATATATATATACTTATATATATATAAGTATATAAGTGGGACTAAATAGGAGGAGTCTAGTGGGGTGTTTCAAGCTCATGCCAATGTGATTTACGTGCATCAGCTCTCTTGGGCATTCCTGGAAGTCAATGAGCTTAATACCACATGATTAAGAATCAACTCAATCCCTCAGCATCTGCCTTTTATGATGTTATCATGTGTTTGTTCCCAGTTTGCCAAATGCATCAAAAGTATGAAGCTTTTCTTAATATTTTTTCTTTTAGGGCGTTTTATAAGAACTGAGTATTTGTTTACTTTTGTTTATTTGTTCATCTTGCAGTACCAAGTATGGAACTCAGGGTCTCACACAAGGGAAGCTCTACCAAGACCACTGAGGTCCAGCCCCAACCCTTTTAATTTATCTTTTTATTTGATTTTTGGGACACTCTGTGAAGCATAGGTTTACTCCTGGTTCTTCACTCAGGGATCTTTCTGGGTGGGGGTCAGGGGTACATAGTAGTGGTACCAAGGATCAAACTCATTTGGCCTTATGCAAGGCAAGCACTGTACTTACTATCCTTTCCAGTGTATTTACCGTTGGGTATATGAGCAAGATCATAATATATATTTCTGGAGAAAAAAATCTGTGTTTAATTTAGGTTAACATATTTCCCTATATTTACAGGGGTAAGAGAGTAATTAGGCAGCAATGTGAAGCTATTCCATGGTGACCATTTGAAGGCATGTTAATACATACTAGAGACAACATGGGGGGATCCACTGCTGGACCAGAGAATGTACCACTGTTCAACAGGACATTTTCTGTACATTAGGTGGTTATCTATGAGTGACTTGAAAATACCACTCCTAGGAATATAACCTAGAAACACAAAAATACAATACAAAAACCCCTTCCTTACACCTATATTCATTGCAGCACTATTTACCATAGCAAGACTCTGGAAACAACCAAGATGCCCTTCAACAGACGAATTGCTAAAGAAACTGTGGTACATATACACAATGGAATATTATGCAGCTGTCAGGAGAGATGAAGTCATGAAATTTTCCTATACATGGATGTACACAGAATCTATTATGCTGAGTGAAATAAGTCAGAGAGAGAGAGAAAAACGCAGAATGGCCTCACTCATCTATGGGTTTTAAGAAAAATGAAAGACACCCTTGTAATAATAATTTTCAGACACAAAAGAGAAAAGAGCTGGAAGTTCCAGCTCACCTCAGGAAGCTCACCACAAAGAGTGATGAGTTTAGTTAGGGAAATAACTACATTTTGAACTGTCCTAATAACGAGAATGTATGAGGAAAATGGAGAGCCTGTCTAGAGTACAGGCGGGGGTCGGGTGGGGAGGAGGGAGATTTGGGACATTGGTGATGGGAATGTTGCACTGGTGATGGGTGGTGTTCTTTACATGACTGAAACCCAAACACAATCATGTATGTAATTAAGGTGTTTAAATAAATTAAAAAAAAGTATGAATGATTTTATAGGCTAAAAGTTGTCAGGCTTTTGTTGGCAGTATAGCTATCAAATATTATAACCAACACCAGAATATTGCCTTACCCTAAACTGCATGAAATTAAAAAAAGTTTTAAAGCCATTTAATGGTTAAAAATTATGTAAGAAAATTATGTAAAAAGATAATAATAATAATATCAGGGGCTAGAGTGGCAGTGCAAGCAATAGGGCATTTGCCTTGCATACACTAACCTAGGATGGATCACTGTTCAATCTCCCATAGCCCCTTATGGTCCCCTAAGCCAGGAGTGATTTCTGAGTGCATAGCCAGGAGTAACTCCTGAATGTCATTGGGTATGGCCCAAAAAAGCAAAATAAATAAATAAAAATAAAAATATCAAAGAGTAATTTAATTCCTCAGATTTCTAGATTTGACTTAACATACCAATACCCTGACAATTTATGAAAACATGAAATGAATACATAATTTAATAATGTATTTTTTTCTTTTTTGGAGGGCACAACTGGTGTTGGTCAGGGGGCATTTTTGGCAGTGCTTGGGGATCATATAAAATACCAGGGATCCAACCAGTTAGATGCATGCAAAATAAAGGCCCTACCCACTGTGCTATTGCTCCGGCCACACTATGGTTTTTGTTTCACTGCCACTGTCTAATGGAGTAACTGGCATGAATAAACATTTCTACTTCCAAAAAAAAAAGAAAATAAGGACTCTTGTTTTATTGGTATATTATTGCTGTCATAACAAAGTATCAGTTTTTAGTGGCTGCAGAAAAAAATCAGCTTCAACAAAATTTCCATTCTGGAGATCAAGAGACTGAAATTGGCTAGTTGGGCAAAGCTCTTTGAACTGGTTCTAGGGGAAAGTTTTTTTTTGTTTTTGTTTTTTGTTTTTTGAACCACACCCAGTGATGCTCAGGGGTTTCTAATTGCTCTGCACTCAGAAATTGCTTCAAGTGGGCTCACGGGACTATACAGGATGCCAAGATTCAACCTGGGTAGGACACATGCAAGGAAAATGCCCTACTCATTGTGATATTACTATATACCTTGAGAGGTTGTTGTTGTTGTTGTGTTTTATTTTTAATCACTGTCTTGTACAGCTTATAGTGGCTATTGGCATTTCAACTGTGGCTTATGGTACCCCATAACTCCAGCCTCTTCTCTGTCATCAGATCACCACCTCTGGCTCAGATTCTCTTGCTTCTTTCTTTCCCTTTCCTGGGTCCATATGATTAATTACTTAAATGATTTAGGGAAATTTCCTGCATATAAAGATTATTTAAGCAAAGGTGCAAAGTTTATTTATCCAGTAATATAAAATAATCTCAAGTTCCAGGAGTTAGTGTGTGGACATTGTTGTGGAGGTGAGTGCAGAATTTTGCCTACTACAACTGAAAATTTGCTAATTCAATTAAACATGCTTGCTATTAAATTTGGTGGTAGAGCAGAGGTTCCTAAACTTATTTGACCTACTTTCCTCTTTTCATAAAAATAATTAGTAAGCACCCTATGTAAATCTAGTTTTCTTAATCATACACACAGAAAACACCCCGCAAGTACACCCAAGTCTACTCCCTCCTCTCTCTCCTAGCTTTGGTTATGTGGTGCTATCACCCATAGTGGAAAACACTGGACTAAAGTTTAGGAAAAGAATGGTTAACAAAAGCTTAATGGGAATGCAGAAGAATTCTATTCCCAACAGAGGTATTGAGAAGTTTTGCTAAAGTGACTATAAAACTCTTACATGATAGAAGTGAATGATTGGGGCAGACCCCAGCAACCAGGATGATCACCATTCCTCTTGCAACTGGTAACAGGGATGACTATGTGGGAGGTGGAGGGGGAGCTAGCCAATAGGACCCCTGTACGAAACCCTACAGCAGGAATATGGGACCCCCAAGCCAGGTCTTCATGGCAAGGCCTGGCATCCAGGTCCCTGGGGGGGACAAGTAGGTCCTCCAACAAGCCATAAACTAGGCTATTCAGCTGACCATCTTGCACTGAGGTCCTTTCTCATCAGTCCTCATTTCCCAAAACAAGCAGTCGCTTATGCACCTGTTCAAAAACTGTACTTAGTTTACCATGATACCACAATGCTCATCATTTTAGATTGTCCCTAGGAAAGGAAACTGAATGCCCAAGACCTGTTGGGTAATACTCCATGTGCTTAACTCCTCACAAAGCAAAACATTCTCCCTGCCCAGCCAGATGACAACTAGCCCCCAAAGTGTAAAGATAGATTCCCTACATGAGATAAACCGACACTCAGCTGCTATTGATTCGTTCTCTGTGGCCCCTATTCCTTCACCTCCTTCTACTATGGACTTTTGCTTGCTACCAGATTCGGGGGCTGAGAAGCCCCCCTCCACTTGAGGATACTCCCAAATATGTGACTGCTGGGAGCCATCTTCCATAAATTCCAAAAATCCAACTCACAGGTTGAAGCAGGGTTCTGGATCTTACCCCTTCCCCGGCTATTTCAAAAGACTTAAAAAGGACATACAAATCTCCTTTGAATATCTCTTTAGTTACCTTCCTTTAATAAGCATAACTATGACTGAATATCTTCTCATGTAGCAGCAATTTCCCCCATCCTCGGGATCTGTTTAGTATAGAATTCTAGTAGACAAGGCTTTGTCTAGAGGCCATGTAAGGAAAAGGTTATGAATATTGTTTGTCTTGATACTTCTACCTCCATATGGGCCAGTAATACCTCGTGACATTGTTCCTTTTTGCATAGGCACATTAAAATGGGAAAAGATTACATATGCAAATGAGTTCTTATCTAATAGAAATGGGAGCACAACATTTTAAACTGCAGTCGACCTTACACCCTGAAATCCTGGCATAATGACTTGGCTTAGACCGTTCATCTTCGAACCATGGACACCATCTGTGGAAATAAACATGGTTTCCTACACCATCACCAGGAATAAGAACTCTTAACAAGGAAGGCTCCACTATGGTCATGGCAATGACATACTCCAAAGATGGTACTGATGACACCATGAAAACCTAGGAACAGCAACAGTCTGCTTTTAGGGCAGGATTCTCTGCAATGCTACCTAATGGTGAGATGAAACCAGAAGATGCTATATACATCATGCAGACTTCAACATAGGACCTGCACAGAAACCAGGATCTATAACTACAGAAACCCGACAGCAACAACTATGATGGTGAAGAACTGTTTCTGGGACCATTGAGAATGTCTAAGTGGTCGGACTGCCTAGTAGGCCTAGAGCCTGAAGTTGGTCTTATGCCAAAATATTTCAGGGGTGAGGTTTCCCTGTTTTTAGGCCAAAGATTTCTCCTTTCAATTTCTTCCATATTTTTCTGTGCCTATGCAAACAACAACAGCTGCCACATACACATCTTTCTTTTTTCCAGTCCATCTACTGTCTTTAAAAATAAGCATAATAAACCTGCTACTGTCTTAACAACTTTATTGGTGATAAAATAATTGTCACAAATATAACTGCTAATGAACTCTCCTTTTCTTTTTCCAATTCTCTTTATATTTTTATTTTAGATCTCCTACTTTCTTTATATTTTGATAACTTTGCTTCCTGTCATCCTGAAACAAATATATTATCATCAGTTTTGCCAACTATGATATATTTTCTTTTAATAAATTTATTTAAAAATAAGTGAATGGTTGGAAGGATAAAATAGTTATGAGGGCGTGACCAGCACTATAGTTCAGCAGGTAGGATGCTTGCCCTGACATAGCATATGGTTCTTCCCAAGACTTCTAGGAATGATCCTTGAGCTCACAGCTAGGTGTAAGACCAACCACCACTGGGTGTGGCCCAAATGCCAAGATAAAAAGTGTGAAGGAGATAATAAGACAGAGAGGAAGGGAAGAAAGGATCCAGGAAGGCCAGAAAGAAGGTAATTTTTTCTTGTGATGCTTTGGATCTTGATAACTTTTAAGATTCATCTACACTTCACAAGTGCAATCTGAAACAAAATTGATTTAATGACTGAAAGTAATAGCAAAAAATGGGAAGAAAGAAAAGAAACTTTAAAGAGATAGTTCATTGAGTTTAATGACTAGACGTGGGACATTTGAAAATAAGGAGTGAATAAAATAATTCTGTAATAAGACTGTGATGCTATCAACCACCCTATAGGTCCCAAAAGCACTTGAAAGGACCACTCATTTAAGGGGACTGATAAGAATGTCCCCATGAAAGGCCAGAGAGATAGCATGGAGGTAGGGCATTTGCCTTGCATACAGAAGGACAGCGGTTGGAATCCCGGCATCCCATATGGTCCCTTGAGCCTGCCAGGAGCGATTTCTGAGTGTAGAGCCAGGAGTAACCCCTGAGCGCTCCCAGGTGTGACCCAAAAACCAAAAAAAAAAAAAAAGTCTCCATGATTAAGTGAAACCTTTATAGTAAATTGAACATGACTATAAAGGGTTTCAAATATCTTACAGGGTATTTTAGATTTTCGTGTAGAACACAAACATTTTTATCTGAAATACTTAAATTACTTTGTAGTCCACTTATTGGAAAAATTTTTTCTGTGATGCTGAGTTTCTGATATGCATGTGATGATCCTATCAAATATACTCTATCAATAATGCTGTGTTTATTTAAAAAAAACAGGAAAGATAGTAACAAGCTGTAAAGAGTCACACATTAGATTAGCATAATTGTATTTGGTGTGAATAGTTTACACTCTAGAAAGAACCCAATAATATTCTTAGTCATGAACACAATATAAACTAGTTAAATAACTTAAAAGAAGTAAAGGGGACTGAAAAATTGTTTTTGAAGATTAGTAAATAATAAAAATTATATACAATTAATGGAAAAGTCACATGAAATAATCGTATGAGAGCTCTTTAGACTCTATCAATTAGAGAGAAGAAGCCAGTTGTTTTTCAGTGAGAAGAAGTGGAATAAATTCAGTTTGGAAGATATGAGCTGTGTCAGTCATCAGAAATATTGAGTTGATAGAGTTATTTTTCTGGAGTTGTATTCATTTCTGTGCCTGCTATAACAAATTATATCAAACTTGGTGACTTAAAGCAATAGAAAAAAGATTCTTTCATAAACCAGAAACGTGAAATCACAGTGTTTTCAAGGCCATACATCTTGTGAAAATTCTATAAGAAAACCCTTCTCTGCATCTCTCTTATGTCATTGAATTTAGGGCCAATTGGGTGATCTATGACACTCTTGTTTTGAATTCCTTAATTTTAGTTATATTTTCAAAGTTTCTTTTATCTAAATAAGGTAGCATTCACAGGTTCTGAACAGTACTATAGAGAAATATTTTGAAATTATTCTCACATTGAGAGCAGCATTGTCAGAATGAGATTTTGCAGGAAAAGCATAGAGAGAAAGAAGAAGAAATTGAAAGATGAAAAGAAATAAATCAAGGGTCCTGAATAAGCTGACATGAAAAAAACTGAATGAAAGTTAACAGAGAGGAAATACCTAGTTTTTATTTTTTTAGAAATATATGTAGGAGAAAATTTTTGAAAAGAGAGAGTGAAGTTAAATTCTTAGGAGAGGGGTTATAGAAATTACAGTGAGGAAGGTGCTTTCCTTGCATGCAGCCAGAGTTCCTTCTCAGGTACTACCTGGCTCACATGAACTCCCCACCCCCGGAGTGGTCTCTGAGTGCAAAACCTGTAGTAAGCAAGCAATGAGCACTAGTGGGTGTGGCCAAAAATTAAAAAAAAAACCTCTAAGAAATTTTCAAAAACTCTAGGGAATTTTTAAGAAGTTACAGTTATATTTTATAAGTAAATGTTATATATATAATAGTTTTTTTCTGAGAAATATTTGATTTTATGGGGTCACATAAATAATGAGGCATTATTTTAATCATATATAAGACACATCCTGAATATTTACAAAGCTATAGTAAAAATTAAGTTCTTTCTTGTTATATTGTAATATGTCTAAGAGAAATTATGGTTGGCATTTCAAGATGCTAAAATACGTGTTAGCTTATTTTTGCTTATTTATGGCAGAATTTTTTTTGTTTTTGTTTTTGGGTCACACCCAGCAGTGCTCAAGGGTTACTCCTGGCTCTTTGTTCAGAAATTGCCCCTGGCATCACAGGGGACCATATGGGATGCTGGGATTCGAACCACTGACCTTCTGCATGAAAGGCAAATGCCTTACCTCCATGCTATCTCTCCGGCCCCTATGGCAGATTTTCTTTAGTGGAGTTATAGTTTCTTAAGATATCTTGGCAACTGCCTTGCATGGAAATTTTTTCCAAAGGTAACTAAAGTAGATAACTTAGTGTGTTTAAACACAAACATAAACATTACATATCTAGGCATTTCCTTATAAATTATCCACAACTTCTTGTAGTTCTTTCAAATTTTATTCAAGGATTATTTATATTTTTCTTACCAAGCAACTTTATTACTACCTGGATTTGGACAAAGTTCTGTCATTGGCTATTTTTTTTGAATTCAAAAAACATTTCTTTCAGTAACTTTGTGCTTTACACATGACATCTATATATTGAGAATGATAAAGGAAGGTATTTTTATTCAGTGGTAATCAAAGGTTTCCATATCCTGATGAATTAATACTTTTCTTCATTATATTTACATGTCAGAAACAACAACTTCACAAAGGGTTCTTCAGGTGTTCCCTTTAATATGTTCTATAAAGCAATTGGACTCTCCAGTGCCATCTGGTGGCTGCTCTAAGCTGGTGAAAGTAAACAGGATAACAAGGAAAGAAAATATGTAATGAATTATTGTTCCAAAATTATTTTAATTTGTCCTAATATTTTATAGACAATAGAGTTCTCTAATTTATTCTTTTAAGTTTAATGTGAAGTATTTGGGCTTATGTTTGTGCTGTCTGATATGTTTATTTGACAACAAACTTTCACTCGGATACATTTTACATGATACGATCATCAAGATAACACAGGCCTACAAATCATTTTCTATGCCTGTATTATCAGGGTTCAAATTACATTATATTCATATTATGAAGTACTTTAACCATTTATTACTTTAATATGTTGTGCTCTTAAGATCTGGTCATTGAAAATGATTCAGGCATGGAAAAGAGAAATAGGCATTAAAGATTTTTCAGTTGTTCTCTATTGTGAATAAGCTGCTGGTAGAAATACACAAGAGAAGACCACATGAGAATTTGTGTTAAATAACTTATGTTTTGCTGCTGAGCTAAAGCAGTGGTTTTTTTTTTTTAAATCTCTTAACTTTTGACCTAGTGGTAGCTCTCGATGCTTGCTTGCTCTAACCTGACACTCCTGCCTTGATCCTGAATGGAAATAAATTTCACCTGAGTCCCCCTTAAATATTCTGTGGGATCCAACTGGTAGATCTATGACCCCAAGTTAAGAATTAAGAAATGGGGGCCGGCGAGGTGGCACTAGAGGTAAGGTGTCTGCCTTGCAAACGCTAGCCAAGAAAGGACCGTGGTTCGATCCCCCAATGCCCCATATGGTCCCCCCAAGGCAGGGCCAATTTCTGAGCGCTTAGCCAGGAGTAACCCCTGAGCATCAAACGAGTGTGGCCCAAAAAAAAAAAAGAATTAAGAAATGGGGGCCGGAGCGATAGCACAGCAGTAGGGCGTTTGCCTTGCATAGGACTGACCCTGAACGTACATGGTTTCAATCCCCGGCATCCCATAAGGTCCCCAGCCAGGAACGATTTCTGAGCGCATAGCCAGGAGTAACCCCTGAGTGTCACTGGGTGTGGCCCAAAAACACAAAAAATTAAGAAATGGTGCTCTAGGGGACTAACTTGAAAAGGGTGGGGTAACTATTTGGGTGATTATTTCTTTGGGCCATGCAAGTTGCCTTGAAAAGAAATTGTCCTTACTTGCATGTTCCAGAAGATGAGGTCCAAGTGGTAAGGAATAACCTTGGTTGACAATGTGTTTTTTAAACATAAAGCAACACTTCTAAAGAGACATAATTATGTATTCATAATTTCAATCTTTACAAATGTTGAAGAATTTTTTCTACCTCTGACTATGTATATAGCGTACACAGATATAGATCTGTTATATTTCTTAGGGTTTGGTGCATATTTTGATCTAAGTTATATGGAAGCCTCTTCATTTTCCCAAAGGAAATAGTAGCAGGTCTATTAGTAACAGTTATTTTCTGATTTTCTACTGTGTTATATCTTTGATAACACAATAACATTGACATAGCTATATCTGGATATAAAAGAGGCTTGGGTTGGAGTCATTACTTAAAAAACAAAATTATTAAAATTTGCATCGGTGAAGTGGGTGTTCTTTTTATGACTAAAAGCCAACTACAAACAGGTTTTTAATCATGGTGCCCAAATAAGGATATTATTTTAAAAGAAGAAAGTTTAAAAAAAAGAACAAAGTTTTAGAAAATAAGGTGAGGAATATTTTTCCCTGTTAAGTTTTCTCATTTCATTGTTTCCCCACCATGGGCAGGATTCTGTAAATTATATATGTAATTTCCCCATATGTTATGAATCGTTTAGAAACATATAAATTGCATGCAGTTCACATTACAAAGCCCATATATATATATATATCTTTTATAACTTTTGACCTGATAGTACCATAGGCATTTCAGGAACATGTTAGTTATATTTACACATTTAGCCTTTATATTCAGAAAAAACATGCCATAAAGAACAGTTGCACCAGGTTATCCAGGGAATCAAAAAAGATGAACAATCTAAAATCTCTGTTGTTAAACAACTTGCAAATATGAAAGTTGCTTTGTAGATCATATATACTTTCTATCGTTTTTTTAAGAGCTCACCATATTGTTTTCCATAGAAGCAGCGTAATATACATTTCTCCACAGGATATCAGTATTTTCTCCAAAATTTTTCAACACTTCTTCCCATGACACAGGGGAAGGGATTAGGAGTGATAGGAATGGCTAAAGTGGTCTTGGTAGTATGGTACTGGAGCTTGGATCTCTCACATAGAGCATGTAGGGGTGTGTTGAGTCCTATAAAAGTAAACCCCACATACAGAGATAGGAAGTTGTACTTCTAATATTTTATGGTATTGTAAAGTCATGATATAAAAATAAAAATTAAAGAAGTGTTAGTTAACATGTTATTGTGTTATATTAGTTTCCATTGATGTAATAACAATTGATAGATCATTAATGACTGGATAGAGATTTAATATATATTTTTTTGTTTTTGGGGTCACATCCGTTTGATGTTCAGGGGTTACTCCTGGCTAAGCGCTCAGAAATTGCCCCTGGCTTGGGGGGACCATATGGGACGCCGGGGGATCGAACCGCAGTCCTTCCTTGGCTGCAAGGCAGACACCTAACCTCAAGCGCCACCTCACCGGCCCCTGAGATTTAATACCTTTTAAGTCAGAAGGCCATAGGTCCTAAAATGAATGCCTGGCCAAAGGTCATTCCTTCATGAGTATCCAGGAGAAAATCTATTTCTTTGACTTCTCTAGCTTCTGGAAATCTTATGCATTCCTTGACTTGTGATTCCTTTTGGAACTTAAATCCAGCAGCCTGGAGTCTTCCACAACTCTCTGACCTATAATTTCATTGTCAGATCTCTGACTCTTAGTTTTCTTGCCTTTTGATCTTTTAAAATATATTTTTATTACATTTAGGGTCTTTAGAATTAATATAAAAATATACTTATATTAGGATGCTTAAGCACATCCTTTTGCCATGATAGTCACTGGTTCTGAGGATTATGGAAATTCTTTTATTTTTGTTGTGGTTAGCATTATACTCTATCACTAAGATCAGCTTTTGCATATAGAAGTTGTTTTGACTAGAATAATTTTATACATGGACACAGTATGGATGAAGGTGAGTAAGATTAAAGGTGGGAAAATAGATGGAAGTCATATTACAAAATCATCTGATGACTTCAATAGAAAAGTAAATGTTACCATGTAGAATATCCCGAGCCAAATTGAAGAAATTTGAGTAGTTATATAGTAGAAACAGACCAACCAGATAGTTGATGCCAAAGTGTGGGATATAAAGCTATAAATGTAGCAAAAAGAAAAAAAGCCATGAACTCAGGGAATTGCATTAGACAGAGATTTTTTTGAAATAATCAAGTGGTACTCAGGGGCATGAATTCTCAGGGATACAAGTCAAGACCTCTTACATGCTACACATGTCCTCTTATACACAAGTCATTTCACTAGCCTAGCAATCACATTAACTAGAAAAGGAAAAATGAGTTATATTGCTGGAAAACTATGAATTAATTATATCTAGTGGCTTCTTATATAGTAGAAGGGAGAGGCACATGGTGATTTCTGTTGAGGATTAATAGCTAACTTCATATATCTAGACTATACTTACTGGACAAGTATATATTTATATTTTCAATATGATTAATTTTTATGGTTTGGGTTCAAATATCCAACTCTATATGTAACTGAAGTTTAAGATTTAAAACTAAATCCCAGTGGGGTAGTAGAATTCTCATACAGAGCATTGTCAATATTTTTTCCTCAGATATATTCTAAGTTTCTTCCATGGGCATACTTATAATAGTAGATTGTACACTTGAGTCTTCCTATATTGATTTTAGCAAAGTATATAAAATGAAAACAGCAAGAAGCACTTTTCAAAACATCAAGCTTCCTATAAAATAGAACATAATATATGACATGTACACATTAACACATACAGCCACATGTGTACATGCATGAAAATAAATATGCACACAATAAAGTATTCACAGGCCACATATATCAAGGAACCACTATGTACCAGGTGTTGAGCTTTCAAAAATAATTAAGATATGTGATTTCTGTGTTTGTTTTTTAAGATCTGAGTTCTATAGTACAAGCTCATTAAGTGCAAAAAAATATCTTACAGTTGTTTATGTGTATCTTTTAGAATCACTGTGCTTAAAAGAATCTTTACATTATCAGTGCTCAATGTATATTTGTGTTTGATTGCTGGGATTTTAGTATGTTGACAAATCTCATTACAACAGTGCTTCATTTTCTCTTGGCAATTTATTTGCAGGTCCTGCTTTCTTCTCCAACACTGGAATCTCATTGAGAATGGTCTCTATATAGTTTAATGTTATAGCTTTTCCAAGCCCTTATTCGTATCCTTGCACATAGCCTTCTATGATCAACTGTTATACAAGCAAATGAATATTTTTAACTTTCACCAAATGAATAGTTTCACTGAATTTCACATTCCTTTGGGAAATGAAATGAAAGTTTTTTCTTGTCAGGTCAACCTGACTGTTCATAGTTCTTGCTTGTCATTCTCTGCTAAAATACCTAAAGTCAAATTGGCATCTTTGACTCAGTCCAGCAGTAGTCAGTCACAAAGAGTGAGGTAGGCAATCATACGAGACATACAAACACGCATGAACTGTCCAAGCTTTGGGTTAACTGGGGCAGCTATCATTGGTCCACAATCTGCTCATTGATTCAGTACAGGGTCGTGCCCCACAGCTCCACATGGCTCCCAACAGGTGAGCTGTTGTTTACAGACACATTAGGGACAGTTTTTAAGAGCATCAGCATTCAGTAGTTATATGAAGATCAAAGGCTGAGGTATTTTATATATTTATCAGAAGGCATCTGTCTAATATAAAGTCCTGACAGTTTCCTATTCTATTTCGATTCCTATTCTATTCATGTTGCCCCTATAGTTAAAGGATCCTAAACAGTATTATTCTGTACTTTCTTGCTGTATTTTGCTGCTTATTGCAGCCAGCAGACATTGATATCTATTCAGTTCTTTCCTGCTATATTATACTTTTCTGGGTACATTTTTTACAAGCCCTTCGCATTTTAATACCTAAATCATTTTACTTAGTGGCTTCTCACATCCTCAAGGCTTTTTGTTAGGGGACAAATTCTTACACTGGAATTCGAACAGCTGAAGATAGTAGCACTAGGATAACCATGAGAGCTATGTCTTAATGTGACAATTCTTTTGCTCAAAAGAGTAACTTTACATTTACATTATTGTGATAGGAATATGCTCTTTTTCCCTTTCTGCTTACCCTTGGAGTTTGGGCCACATGTGTGTATATGTAGGTCAATGCATGAAGGAGATCCAAATGCAAGAAAGAAATACTGCAACTGGGGCATGAGCCAAAACAGCTGCTCAATGCCTCCATGTCGCCTAAGACAGATCACAGAAAACCCTAGGAACGCTGGAGAATGGAAGTGGCCAAAAAACATCGAGGGTGTTTTTATTTTTAATTCAAAACATGAATTAGTTCAATTTGGCAACTGGAACCTTCATTCTGCCACTTTGTAACTGACATGCTGCTCCGCAGTGAGCAGTGGCGACTCACTGTTTTGTTTCAAAGGCATGTTTTTGCTTCGTTGGGAGATGTGCTTGGTTTGTTTTGTTCCATTTTTAATGATACACGATTTTATTTTAAATTTCTTTGAAAACTGCTTTGTATCCTACGGTTTCCAGCTTTCTATGAATTGAGGGGAAGTTATTACCTTCTAAGTTTTCAATTAGGAAAACAAAGAAAGTTTGGAAGCTCCACTGGGATCTTGTAAACCCTCTCAAAGCATGTTCTGAATGAGACAACTTTTTTTTTTTTGCACAACCAGCTCTGTCTGAGATGAGAGACTTGGCAGATACTAATTGGGGAGTGTTTCATTCTGCAGCTTTCAGGGTCTTTATATAATGCACATTTTTGTGCCTTGGGCTAATTCTCATTTTATTTTCCGAGTACTATTTTGTTGCAGTTAGGTGTGCCTCTTCTTTTCAATACCTTATATTTAAAAGGGATATGTATTTATTTATTTATTTTTTGAAGATGAATCTTAGTGTGTAGATTTTCAACACTATCTTCTCAAAGCTGAAGAAACGTCTTCTCAAACTTTGCATAATACCCACCATTCATCAGCCATTATTTCAGTTGGCCATAAGATTAGTAAACTATAGACAATCCTGCATACCTTTGCACTTTACCTGCATTCTGTTTATGTTTCATCTTTGTGTTCAGAATCATAGCTGCTAGGTAGAGAATGGTATTTATCACATTTTCATTCTCATGATCACCACCTGACTGATTAAACTGTTGACGTCTTCTGAATTAGACAGGAACATATGCTTGACTAAATTGATGCCTCGCATAGAAACTTGCATATAATGTGTTTCATTTGTGTAGTTATTTTAATTTTTGATTACAGTCTTGGGTTTTGACTTTATGTTGTTTATACTTCTCCCCAAATCCATTCCTTCATGACTAAAAAGGAGCTTATGAAGCAGACTATCACCTTAACTCAAAGAAAGCATGCTCCATCCATATCACAGAGGGTAAATATTCAAATTTATAGGTATTTTCCATTAATTATGTAATCATCTTAAATTTAATTTGTAGTTTATATGTATTAATTTATTAAACACAAAATATGGAAGCATATTGACAACTTTGGATTAGCTTGGGAGATTTCCTGAAGAAAACTCATGTACTGAGAGGACAATCCATATTAGTCAGAAAAGAGAAAGCTCCCAAGAAGAAAGTAGCTGAGCACCACAGGTCAGAAAAACTTTCTGATGCAGAGGGATCAAATCACAGGTGAGGACAGTATAAAACCTGGTGTCCTCTCAACATTTTTTTCTGTATCCAGCACCACACTTCCCCTATACAAATTTCATCATAAAATCAATCCAGTTTTATTCACAGTAGAAAGGGTAAAGTTATGAAGAGATATGAAAACTGCCAATGAAGAAGATAACTTGATTATACTGCGTTGTTTTAAAATCTTTAGAAAAAATCATTGTAAATGAGTATTTGGGGCCAGATAAATTATGGTGGTTAAGGTGCTTGCCTTGTATGCAGGCATTATGAGTTTGTTTCCTGTCTTGTTCTTCCTAATCCTGCTAGAGGTGACCCCTGAGAAAAAAGCCAGGAATGAGCTCTGAATACTGCTCCTGTGGGACCCCACCCAGAAAAAAAACTCCAAAACAAACTAAACATGAAAGCCAAAATGAAAACCAGAAGTTTTGAGTTTAGGGAAACATTTAGGTGCATTTTGCGATCATTTAAAACAGAAAATGAACTTCCCATTTCTTAGTAGTTATGTCATATCCTCTATATATTGATGCTCAATGACAAAGTTTATTAAACTTTTATTCAAAGTCATAGTTAATTTTGTATATCTGTGGTGATGTGTTGACTGGATCTGAGCTAAAAGGTCACTCCTTGTGGGTCCAAAGGCAATCCTATTTTGTACCAGGGATTTAAATAGGGTCAGCTGCATGCCTTAATCTGTACTCCCTCTTTGGTCCCTCTCATAGTTTAATATAGATGCCTATCACTGAGAATTACAAATACAAATTAAGGAGCCTTGTATTAATATTTGAACAGTTAAATGTGAATGTTTTCCTGGCTATATAAATGCAAATGTATATTATATTTTATATATAATATAAATATAACGTTATATAACTACCTAGGTATTTGATTTGATAGTTCAGTTGAAACTGTATTAACAAACTAAGTGCATTTAATAGGAAAAAGTTAAATATTCTCTGAAAGGAAACACTGGCATTGATTGGAAGCATTTGAATTTATTAGATTAGGGGATTTAAAAGTTGTACCAGTTGGTAACCAAATAAAGGATAGATTTTCTCTTGCAATGGCTATTTTTGGGAGGAGAAAGGTATTTTCCCTCTATTTTTAAATGTTATGTTTGCTCATGATTAAGGAACTCAGTAGATAAAATGCTTTCAGTTAGTTTTGTTGCTCTTGTATACCCTGCTAAATCATCATAGAAATAACAAATTTAGAGAAGTTTTTAGGAAACATTTTGAGGTAAGCAAATGAAAAGAGTAAATCTTCCTATCAGACTGTAAAATCTCTTTATAGTCTTATAATTATGAGCTTATCAAGTGATCGTTTGGGTTGCGTGTTTAATAGAATATGTTGTTTTTGTCTTCAAAAAATTAGTGATCTAGTCATTTCTTGTGTTTTATTTTTAAATCAGTTTTTGGTTTCGGGACCACATTTAGCAGTGTTCAACAATTTCTCCTGTCTCAACTTAGGAATTATTTATTCTTGGCTTCACTGGAGGAATATATAGGATACTGGGGATAGAAACCAAGTTTGCTGAGTACAAGGCAAAAACACTCTATCTCTGTATTATCTCTCTAGAACTTATCTAGTTATTTCTTTCACCATACATTTAACTTAAAAATCTTTGGATTCCTCTTCTTTGTACAGGCATATATGTTGTATGTAATAGGGCTAAAATGATGCTATGCTCATAGAATATACAGCATAATGGGTTTAAATAGACAAAATAATTTGTTTTTTGTTTCGTTTTTGGTTTTTGGGTCATACCCGGCTGTACTCAGGGGTTACTCCTGGCTGTCTGCTCAGAAATAGCTCCTGGCAGGCACGGGGGACCATATGGGACACCGGGATTCGAACCAACCACCTTTGGTCCTGGATTGGTTGCTTGCGAGGCAAACACCGCTGTGCTATCTCTCCGGGCCCTAAATAGACAAAATAATTTATGTTACTCCACACAATGAATAAAATAAAGCAAGGTAGAAAATTGTGCTTACCAAAGCTAATTACTTTAGACTATGTAAAAACAGAGCCTGTTGTATAAAATCTGGAAAAATCTCATTTCAAGTAGAAGCAATAGTGCAGGAGTGGCGAACAAGTTCCACACAAAGAGCCAAAATTTTAAACTGTGAGACTCAGAGAGCCACACCACGCAGTGACCTGCCAAAACAAACACTCACACAAAAGCATGTAATTTTAACAATAATATATTAAACACATATTGCATTTTGCCATTTTGACTGAGGGTAAAAATCCTGTTCACCACCCCTGCGAATAGGTGAATACCATAGATACCATAGTACCATAGTAGCAAAACACAATTTGTATAAGAAACACAAAGAAAGTCACTGTGATTGACAGGTAGTGACCAAGAGTCATATCAAGAGTCATATAGTGAATCAAACAGAATTTTAAAAGTGTGGAGAGCAATGATTGGAGGAGTTAAGTGGAAGGAAATGTTGGAGAATTAGCTTCGACCCCTGGGTCAGGATTTGGTATTTACACTTTATTCTCAGTGTAATGTGAAGCCACTGAAGTCTAGTAAGAGGAAGGATGATAAAATCTGATGCACATTTTTCAAAGGTTATTTTGGCTATAGATTAAAAAAGTGGTTGTCAAAGTCACTTTATTAAAGAGGACAATTACTAGCTCTAGGGAAGGGAGACAAAGAGTTAAAGAGTAGTCTGCATTATAATTGGAAGTGGAATCAAATAAATTTGATGGTGATTAAAAAGGTGAGCATTATATTAAAAAAGAATGCACAATTTCTCAGTTTTGGGAGCAACTAGATTCATGATGGAGTGACTAACAGAGAAGGATCCAGTAGGGGAGGGGGAGATTACTTCTCTCTATATACTACATTTGAGATGCCCATTGAAATTGCATGTGAATTTTTCAGGCATCTTTTGTCAGCTCCCTGCACAGATTAAGACTGGAGATTTCAAATGAAAGAATCATTGAGACATAAATGGTATTTAAATGTTTTTGCTTGGATGAGATCATTTAAGTTTCTTATAAAGAGATATAAAAGATAGAGGTCATTTGATGGAACCGTAAGATTTGCGAATACTTCAGAACTTTGCAAAGGCAATTATTTAAATGCAGGAAGAGTAAGGTAGAAGAATAATGAATGTTATTTTATGGGTGCCCAGAGTGATGTAAGATGAAACAAAATGCATGGCATAGAGCTGAGTAGTGTAGTAGAATGAAGATGGAGAACTGCTCAGTAGATTTGAACATTTGTACAACTATTGATAAAAAATCAATTTGTTTTCTGTTAGGCATAAGAGAAAAGGAGACAATGTTTGCTAAGCAGAGGCCAAAGGAGGATGCACACATGTGTTTTGATATTACATGGTAGCATATGCAAAGTACTATACTGTATGTTCTTGTAACTGTGCACTGCTAGCTATACTAGATATATCTAGGCCAAAAGAGAAAGGAAGACTAGAGATTAAAATATTTTGGGAATAAACCCTAATTAGCATTGAATTGACTAAATTTTATTCCACAGACCAATATTTCTCAAGCCCAAAGTCCTATTAAATCTATTACATAATGAAGAGCTGAGTTAATTATTTCTGCCACCTGCATCTAATGAAATTATATGCGATTTTCTGATAGGTGCCTGCCAGAGATTGCTGCCTGCCAGAGACCAAGCAGGCAGGATTCTGACAAGAAGGGTGTTTCTGGAGACTGAGTTTAATGGGGGAAACTGGCAGGGTAGGGAAGCCAAGGGCCTTAAAGCCAATCCCTGGGCAGAGAGGGAGAGAACGATTGAGCAGGGGGTTGGAGCCTAGGCAAGGGTCAATCAGAGAAAGACTAGAGGAAAGAGAAGGCAGAAGCTACAAGGTAGCAGAATCAGTGAGTTCAGCTAACATTTTCCCAGCGAACCCATCCGGGAAATGCAGCCAACATCCATTTGTCTGGGAGAAAGTCAGGAGAAACAACCACCTCTGCACTCAGCTAGGGGCTTTTATAACCTATTGGGCAGCTGTCTCTAAATGGCAGTTATCACAGGTTCCTTTCTAACAGATATTCCATCTTTAAGATACAGATTCTTTGTATACAGACCAACTTTATGACAGCATAACCCAAGAGATACAGGTGGCCACTTGAAATTTTAAAAAAAAATCTCATTTTTTTCTATTAGCTTGTCAAATATCACAAGTTATAAATGCTCAACCCATAAATTAATCATCAGCCTCCTCAGAAGAATAAACACAAATGACTTCCTCAAAAATCCGGTAAATTTGTTCTATTTAGATTTAGACCCTAAACATTCCCAAAAGTCCTGTGCTGGCATTTTCATCTAAAACTGTTTTGTTGAGTTTTCACTTAGTTATATCAGTGTAGCAAATCGGATAACTATCTTTTATTTTCACTCCTAAAAATGTATTCAAGATATTTTAATCTTGGATGTTCATAAAATATGCCGGAATATATTATACATGGGTGAATAGTAAATTTGCCAATATGAAGTTAACCAAAGATATGACCTATTAGAATTAATACATGAATATACCTTTAAATGAGAGGTAAAGTATTAATTGTTCAGTCAATAAAATAGAAAATATACAGTAATGATCATCAAAATATTATTAATATTCAATATAGTACTGAAAATATTTTCAATATAAAATAACTAAAACAGGGGGTAGAAAGATATAGCCTGAAAATTAGGAGATTAGTTATTCCTTCATAGTTAAATACAGGCAGCATGGCAGAATAGAGAAGCAAAAGTGTACATAATGTGGTTAATTTAGGAGATAACTGAAAATTAGTTTGAACTGGATGCAATAATTAGAAATGTGTAAATGAAGCCTGGAGTTGATTAATATGATTAGGAATATATACCAAATGCACTGGTACATATTTCATTTCACTATGAAAGCAAAGGCTGAGACAGATATGCAAGAAAAAAGGTGAATACCAAGAGAACAGTGTTGATTAAAATAATGTTGAAACCCAGAGTGTCAGAAGTCATGTGGTATAAGTTATTTACAGAAGATGAACTAGTTTATGCTAAACTCTATTTTATTTAATTGGTTGTCTGGCTTATTAGGTCAAACTACCAGGTATTGTGGTTTTCTTTGTGTGAACTTTTTAGGTAAATTCTATCTAGTACTAAAAGAAATCACAGCTGTGAATTCGAGACCAATATTTTTGTACCACTCTCTTGCAGGATGCTAAGGGAGAATGTAATTGTTGATTAAGTGGCATCTTTGCTCTAGAGTTGAGAAACATTATATTTTCCTGCATAAATATTTATATATAAAGAAACTGCTTATATGCCCACCTAATTAGTTTTATTGGTTTTGTCCATACAAAAATGAAGCAATCGATTACATGAAGATTGTTCAGGCAAGTACCCAATTGACTTTTAGAAATCAGAAAAATTCATTAAGGTTATATTTTAATTCAAATATATTGATTGGCCATAACATAGGTCTCTGATAAATAACTTTCAATTGTCAACCTTCTGTGAAAGGTTTAGTGAAAGATATAATTTTGTGTAAACTTAACCACATATTTTTATATTTTTACCATTTTATTATCTTGGAGAAAAAAAGATTTGGAATATTTCTTGACTAACTTCTTGCTTGTTGTAAATAAAATGTCAAATTTCAAGTTGTTAAAAGCATATCTCTGTTACTAGTAATTTTTTTCTGTTTAAAAAAGCATTTATCTATTCTTTTAATTTGATACATGTCTATATTTTCTTAGGCAAATACAAAAGTCCCCATTTTTAGAATTTGCTCATAAGCAAATATAGTTAACTCTATATAAACCTCAATATGTATTATAGACATATATTCATAAAGTGGAGAAATAACATATGTATTGCACCAGAGTTTTAAAAAATGATTCAGTAATTTGAAAGAGAGGGTTAAGGCTATTTATAGAGTATTATAATATTATCAAGAAAGTCTATCGATTGCTGCACAAGTTATACTACCCCTGGGATCTCCCTTTCATCTGATACTTGTCACAACATATAGTTTTTTAACTACTTTTGACCCTTTAACATATTTTCCTTGCTTTCTAAATATTTGATTGTATCCATTATAATATAAGCTCAGTGACAAAAGTGTTCTCCTTTATTGTTTATTACTTCATCATTACTATTAATTATCAATGTCTGACACATAAAAGCCATTCAATAAATATCAACGAAATAAATGCCATTAATTTTCTTCATTGTAATTTTCAATTAAAATACAAATTAGCGGGCTGGAGAGATAGCACAGTGGGTAGGGTGCTTGCCTTGCATGTGGCCTAGGTTCTATCCCCTGCATCTCATAGGGTGCTCCAGCATCAACAGGAATAATTCCTGAGTATAGTGCCAATGTGGCCCCCAAACAAAACAAAAGAAAACAAATTTATTTCACATGAGTTCAGAATCTCAGTTTGTTGTTTGTTTTGGAAACACACTTGATATAGAGCTCAGGAGCTAAACCCAGATCTTTGCTGGATGCTACTGGCAGTGCTCAGTGGCTGCTCTCAGAAGTGCTCAAGATGGGGCTGGAGTGATAGCATGGAGGTAAGGCATTTGCCTTTCATGCAGAAGGTCATTGGTTCGAATCCCGGTGTTCCATATGGTCCCCCGTACCTGCCAGGAGCAATTTCTGAGCATGGAGCCAAGAGTAACCCCTGAGCACTGTCGGGTGTGACCCAAAAAAAACACACACACAAAAAAAGAAGTGCTCAAGAGTTTAGCAGTTACACCCAGCAGTGCTGAGTAGTTTATGTGGTACTAGGGGCTGACCTTGGGCCCTTTTGCATGCAAATCATGCACTCAGCCCTTTGAGCTATCTCTCTTGTGCTGATTTTGGTTCTTATTTAATGCCTGGATTTTAGTACTATCAATTTCCCCTAGGGTACTACTTTTATTGCACTCTGAGATAACAGTTTTGATAATGAAATTTTATTGTTAGTTCAAAATATTTAAAATGATTTCTTGAGAATTCTTTTATCATGTATTATTTATGCCTTATTTAGTTTCAAAACATTTGGGGATAACCAACTGTCTTGTTGAGTTCTACTTTGTTTCTTTTTATTATTATATATTTTAAGGTGTGTCCAGAATGTGCTCTGTCTTTGTCAGTGTGCCTGTGCATTTGTAACAAATGCTTATTCTTTTGTTATTGGGTTGATTGTTCTATAATGTCAGTGAGTCTAAAATAACTGGTGCTGTGATTAATGTTGATATATATCATTACTGCTTTTGTTTATTAAATACTGGATTATGGTGTATTGAAATCTCCAGATACAATAGTGTATTTATTCAGATTGCCTTCAATTCTGTCAACTTTTGATTCATGTTTTTGTACTGTTGTCAAAAGATTGTAATAATTTTAAGGGAAAAAAACGATTCCTGTAGCATTTAGTAACATACTTCTTGGTTATAATTTTCCACATTTGGGATTTTGCGTTATCTGACAAATAGTACATTAAAATTTGAAAAACAGCTTTTATTCTGTGTGCTGGGTACTATTTCCAGTATAGAAATGCTCCACTATGAATGAGTTGAGGCAAAAGTTATCAGGATATCAGTATCTTCAGTCTATCTATTCTTAAAATATTGGCTTGGATTATAGTCAGAGAGGGTAGTGGGATGAGAGGAAGAAGTCATTAACACAGATTCTCAGTTATATTGACAAGTAGTTTAAACTTTTCTTCTTAGAAATGGAGTGGTTCTGGAACCTATACAATGGGTAGGGCATTTGCCTTTCAAGAGTTGAAGCTTGGTTCCCAGCATCCAATATGGTCTCTGAGCCTACCAGAAGTAATCCCTGACTGCAAAGCCAGGAGTAAATCAGAAGTGAAGCAGGAATAATCCAAAAAGCATCAGGAGTGATCTCTGAGTGAAAAACCAGGAGTAAACCGGGAGTATCCCACAAGTCACTTGGAGTGATCCCTAAGTGCAGAGCCAAGAATAAACCCTGAAAACCACTAAATTTGGCACCAAAACCAGGGATAGAGAATGAGGAATGCTGGAAACTGCTTCTGCAGATGATCTACCAAAACTTTGAAAGGCTGAGAAAGAGAGAGCTGTATCATTCTGGCCACACCTACTGGGATTTGTGGATGGGAGGAAACAGACTTTGATTTTTTAATAATATCTTTATTTAAACATCTTGATTACAAACATGATTGTGATTAGGTTTCAGTAATGTAAAGAACATCCCTCCTTCACCAGTGCAACATTCCCACCACCAATGTTCCAAAAATCCCTCCATCCCACCCCACCCCAACCTGTACTCCAGACAGGCTTTCCAGTTCCCTCATTCATTCACATGGTTATGATAGTTCTCAGTGTAGTTATTTCTCTAACTGCACTCACCACTCTCTGTGGTGAGCTTCATGAAGTGAGCTGGAAGTTCCAGCCTTCCTCTCTTTGTCTCTGAGGATTCTTGCAAAAATGTCTTTTATTTTTCTTAAAACCCACAGATGAGTGAGACTATTTTTAACTAGAATTTCCTACTAAGCAGATAAGAAAAAAGAAAAAGAAAGGAATGGGAGAGGTTACCTCTACATATGGAGATAAACACTAAGAGTTATAGCTATTAATGAAATGGATCTACAGAAACATACAAAGAAAGTATAGTTATCCCATTTAAGTCTTTTGAGATTATCTGAATGGGGATAAAATTCAGGGCACATTTTCATCCCACACCATGGTCTTGTGGAGACTGAGAAATGGTTTCTAGAAGACAGGGATTAGGTAGTGTCCTATAGCTGGGGGTCCCTCTGGGTCTGAATTCGGTAGCAAGCAACAGTCCACAATGATGAAAGGTAGGAGGAAAAGGGCTATATAGAATGTGTCAGCATGGGCTGTAGCTGCAGCTTCTTGCCAGGGCAAGAGATGGGATACTGAGAGGCTGTCCTTTCTCTTTGAGAGCCAAGTGACAGCTTTCTGGGGCAGGGAAAAGTTCCTGGTTCCTAAGGAATTAAGAACCCAGGGTAGGGGGCAGAGAGATAACACGGAAGTAAGGTGTTTGCCTTGCATGCAGGAGGATGGTGGTTTGAATCCTGGCATCCCATATGGTCCCCTGAGCCTGCCAGGAGCGGTTTCTGAGCATAGAGGCAGTAGTAACCCCTGAGCAATGCCGGGGGTGACCCAAAAACCAAAAATAAAAAAAATAAGAACCGTGGGTAAAGAGTGTTAAATATGGAGAGATAATGGTTCATGGTTGAGGGGCTCAGAGGTTAGAAGGGATACTGTAAGGTGGTGAATGGGGGATAATATATAACACAGACTATATAAAATATAGGGAGGGATTATGTACAATACAGATTAGACAAATATAAGGGAGTATACTTCATACACATGTAATTCATATACTCACTATAGACAGACATTGGAGATCTATTTGGGTTGTAGTTAAATTCCAGACCCTTATGGGGTGGGTCAGAGCACTTTAAAAATAAAGTCGGCACTTTGGGGTGAAAGGTTTTCCAATTTCTATGCAGATCATAAATGGTAGGAGTAAACTTTGCTAAATAGAACTTTGGGGGTTAGATTATGCATGGAGCATTTTAGAATAAACATAATTTTCACATCTAGAGTATTAAGCAATTTGGTAGCGAGAACTCTAAGAGTAGTTGACCCTTGGGGGCAGGAGAGAGAGCACAGCAGTAGGGCATTTGCCTTGCACTTGGGACAGATGGTGGTTCAAATGCTGGCATCCCATATGGTCCCTAGTGCCTGCCAGGAGTGATTTCTGAGCACAGAGCAAGGAGTAACCCCTGAACACTACTGGGTGTGATCCAAAAAACAAAACAAAACAAAACAAAACAAAAAAGAGTAGTCTACCCCACGTAGCATCATCTACTGTGTCATGTGCATCCAGGTTCCTTACCTTAGTAACATAGTTTGAATTGACAGAAAAAAAAAGAGAAAGAAGAAAAAAGAAAAAAAGATAATAATTTCCAAAAAATATTCTTAATGAACGGGGCCTATAACAAAAATCTATGGTGCTCAGTTGCCTATTTTAGTGGTCTGTATGAACCATTAGATCATAATAGCAGTTGTAATCCAATGTAAATGAATAAATTGGAGTATTTTGTCAAGACATCGTCATAAGGAGCACTGTATTTGGAGTCTATTATGTAGAGCACTGAAATGCAAAAATGGTGTGACTAACCTATATCTCTAAGAACCTTTGTGCACAAAGAAGTCGAAGTTATTTTATGAAAGCACTAAAATACACTGATAGTGAGGACTGCAGTGGGAGACTCTGTCTTCCAATTGCATTCTGCACCTGTTTCTTTGGATAAAAACATTAGCACATTATTATAGGCCTCTGTAATGGGAGGTTGATTGAACATCTGTTCAACCTAAACAGTTCTTTCGATGTTGCAGGTTTCCTTATAGTATAAAAGCACATAAAGGCTCTGTGTCTCTCTTCTTCCACTTAATTTTTTTCCTTCTCCTTGCTATTATACCCTAGCTCCTACGGTGTTCAGAGTATATACCATTTAGCCCATTGTGTTTCTTCATGGAGTTCTTCTAAATACCATATATAAGTGATAGCATTCTGTATTTATCCTTCTTCTGGCTCACTTTACTTAAGATTATATCTTCTAGTTCCATCCATGTTGCTGCAAATGGCATGATTATATGATTTCTTACCACCATGTGGTATTCCATTGTGCATATGCACCACATCTTCATGATCCACTGCTCTTTTGTTGTAAATCTAGGTTGATTCCAAGTCTGAGCTATTGTACTGAGTGTTGCAACGAATAGTGGTGTTTATACATAATTTTGGATGAAAGTTATTTTTTATCCTGGGGATAGATACCGAAGAGAGGGATTGCTGGGTCATATGGTAGATCAATTTTGAGTTTACTGAGAACCCTCCATACTGTTTTCTATAGGGGTTGGACCGATAGCATTCCAACCGGCAGTGGATAATAGTTCCTTTCGAACCATATCTTCACCAACAGAGATGTTCTCATTATTATTGATATGCATCATCACTGGCATAAGATGGTACCTCACAGTTGTCTTGGTTTGGATTTCCCTAATGATTCTGAATATGTTTTCATGTGTCTGTTGGCCATCTGTTGGTCTCCCTCAGAGAAGTGTCTGTTCATTTATTCTCCCCATTTTTATGGTTTAAAATTGTATCAATACTTTACATTTTTGGAGCTAGAGAGATGGCACAACAGCTAAGGTACAGCCTTGCATGGGGCTGAGCTGGTTTTATTGCTATCACTGAGAATCACTAAGTGTGGTTCTTGTGCACAAAGTAAAGCCTAAGCACCATGAACTATGAGCTCCAAAGAAAATGAAATATATTATTTCTGGCATATAGGTTAACATTTCTGTATATAGTGTTCACCACACCTACCATCAAAATTTCATTACCATCCCACCACCAAAAATACCCTTGTATCCACTCTTCCCATGCAACTATTTTTGATAACTACCTATGATTTCTTTTAATCTAGGAGGTAGTTGTCTTTTTTTAATATTCATTTGCTTTGGTTATTTGTATTCCATACATAAATAAAATCATATAGGATTTATCTTCTACTTCCTATTTTCACTTGACTTGACCATCTCAAGCCTGTTTGTTTTGTGGCAATTGTTGGAATTTCATTTTTATGGCAGAGTAGTATTCCACTGAGTATGCACACTACAAATTCTTTGTTCATTTATCTTTGGAAGGCAATTTAGGTTGAATCAGATATAGTAAGCATACAATATGAATAATAATGCACTTTAATTCTTCATTATTCTTTCTTCAATATTATTCTGTTTAGAACTATTTTCTGAAATGGTGCTATTTCCCAAAATAAACCTATGAAGCCCCAATTTCATATAGCTATAGTTTCTTCACCTTGAAAATCATACTTTATTATAAATATTCTAATATTTTACTAATGTTTCCCCACCTCTTGTCTTAGTTTATTGCATAGGTGTAACAATGTATAGAGTTATGATACACTTTTTTTTTTTTGGTTTTTGGGCCACATCCAGTGGTGCTCAGGGATTACTCCTGGCTGTCTGCTCAGAAATAGCTCCTGGCAGGCACGGGGGACCATATGGGACACCGGGATTCGAACCAACCACCTTTGGTCCTGGATCGGCTGCTTGCAAGGCAAACACCGCTGTGCTATCTCCCGGCCCTACACTTTTATTCCATTGTTACATTTCATTTTTATTTTACTTTGATTTTGGAGCCACAATCTGTAGCACTCAGGGGTTATTCCTGGCTCTGCACTCAGAAATCATTCCTGTAAGGCCAGGGTAACCATATGGGATACTTGAGTATTGAACCAGGGTCAGTCCTGGGACAGTTAAATGAAGGAAAATGCCCTGTGCTCTGCTATTACTACAACCCCTCCTTTTAAATTTTTACAGTTATTTCTTTTATAGCTAACACAGTCAATTCCATCCAAGACAGGTTTACTATTAAGAAAATAAGAGAGAATGTAAGTGTTGAATGGAGGGGTAGTATTCTGGGAATGGAGGGGTCTAGATGAAAACTGTGGATCATGTAAGAATTAAACAGTAAGTTTAAGGGTAAATATTGTATCTGTTTTCAGAATTAAACTAGAACTTGGTTTAAGAGAAAATTAAATTTTCTAACTTCTACTTTGTCACTAGTTATGTATGAGACTTTAGATGAGTTATGTAAGATGCTACAGTCTGTAGTTATTTAATGGAAAGTAGGAATAAAGTGTTCCTACTCTCATAGCATTGTCTTTAATATGAGTAAGGCATTTAAGACAGTATCTGAGGTAAATTTGGTGCTCCATAAATATCAATAACAATAATTTCAAATTATAAGTACTATTATTGGTGTAAAGTGTTTGAGACCTATACCTTAAGTAATGTAGTGGCATTTAGTCAATACCACATTTGTGGAACTAATAGCTCTTTGAAAATTCAAACCTCGCCTCAAGATTTATGACAATAAAGAGATCACCATTATATTTTTAGATATACTCAGTGGCATTTCTGAAAATAAGCAACAGTTGTGTATGGAAGACACAGAAGGAAGTTAATTTTTTCTTCTGACCTCATATCCTCCCACTCTATCACTTCTAAGACCTTAGAAACTGGTTTTCCTACACTATAACCTATGAGTCAGTGACCAGGAACTCTCAACATCAGTTTATTTACAGGGGTCATCCATTTATCAAGAAGACCTTTCAAAATGATGGATAGGATGAGTAAGTTTAGAAGTCCTCCTGCTGAGACAACAACAGGTGGCTCTAATTGGAACAACAGTAACAGGAGGCTACTTGCAGGATCTTTATAATGTGTAATACTCTTACACATTAGATAACTTTAAACCACTTTTACCACTCATTCACTGTTGTATTAATGATTAATTAAAGAATCCTAGTGTGGTGGTGGTCGGCTGGTGAGGCCTTTCTCAGCCCAGCCCAGTGCCTTCAACTCCACAGGTCCACAGACCTGTAGGTGCAGGGTGACAGTGAAGAAATGATCTAAAGGCAGTCAGATGAAGTTTCGGGATACATCTAGCTTTATTACAAGGCCCTAATCACCATGTGCTTAGTCCTCACATGGCCTCTAAGCTAAACAGCTTCTTTTCAGTTCCTACATCCATCCTGTCTCTTATCTCCTTGCTGCATCTGCCTCTCACCCCTCCCCCCAATATGCAGATGGTGGTTAGAGCCATGTAATAAAGCTGGATGTCTCCTACTTTATCTGACTCCTGTGGATCATTTCTTCACTTTTATCCTGAACCTACACACCTATGGGCTGAAGGGGGTGCAGGCACCAGGCCGAGCCAAGAAAGGCCTCACCATCACACACCACACTAGGACCTCTTATTAATTAATAATTAATACAACAATACACCACAACTAGAATAAATAAAGGAGTATAAGTACTGCAACAGGAGAGATGTTGTCTTCAGAATATACAAAGCAGGAGAGTTTTGGAGGTCATTTTGGTTCTGCTGTGAATGAGAAACTCTATGTGTTGTGAATTTTCTCCCAAATGTACAATACTAGTTACTCTGTATTAGCATGTGGGCAGGTAATTGAAGAATTAATTTGCATTAGACAGTTTCTGCTAAGTCTCCTCTAGATGACAGTTTTGTAACACTGAACTGACATAAATAACTGATGGGTGTGTCATTTGCTAGCAAGCCTTTTTCTCTTTTGGTGAGGAGAGGTTAAAGTTAAAGATCATCGGGTATGTAAATGACAGAATTTTTAGACTTGATCTGATTGTGTAGTTTAGTAATGCACATGGTTATCATGACTGCCAGAAAGATCTAGGGACCTTTTCACTTTTGATCATGGTTTCAACTGCTGAAGTTTAAATTGCCAATCAAATAGTAGGAGATAAATCATGTTGCCAAGAGGCAGATCTTAGTCAGGCCAGTAAGTTAAAATTATGGCTTTTGATGAGAGTTTGACATACCAAAAGTTGATTTTTTTTTTTGGTTTTTGGGTCACACCTGGCAGCACTCAGGGGTTACTCCTGGCTCAATTCTTAGAAATAGCTCCTGGCAGGCTTGGGCGACCATATGAGATGCTGGGATTTGAACCACCATCCTTCTGCATGCAAGGCAAACACCCTAACTCCATGCTATCTCTCCACCCCCACAAAAGTTGATTTTTCATAAGCTTTGTATTTACAAACTTTAAGGACAAAAGGAAATGCTATTATTGGAAATGATTTTATTAGATACTAGCCTTAAATTTTTTCATCTGAAAAAACTATGATTAATATTTATTTGGATAAAGGTTTCCAAGCTGAAGTTGTCTTTGACAGTTTGTAATTCATAGGAAAACTCAATTACAGATATAAAAAAGATTTTTGTTAATATTAAATATGTACTTGGTAGTAAAAATAGACATTTCTTTAAAATAAGTATTGCAAATATATAGTATGGAAAATAATTTATTTATTTTATTAGTTGCATTTTATAGGGAAATATATAGTAATTCATATATCAGTATACTTTCATCTTAAACTCTGGAAGTTAGTTATGGTTTGGCTATTTCCAAACTATTGTTAAGGTATATTGTTTCTTTAGATATATGACTGATGACTTATATATTGCTTCTCATTCTTTGAATAAACTAGGCTAACTTAAAATGTCTCGTGGAATTTTAAGTGTTTATAAGATTTATAGTTGAGTCTTTAGCTAAGTAAGATGTAAAATTAAACTCCAATATCTTTAACATAATTGCTAGTATATGAATTTTTTATTTTGTCACCAGTACTCTAGTTTCTCTACAACTTTCTATTTATTCACTCAGTATTTTTGATAAATCTGAAATTAACAGTATGCATACAGTTCCCATTGTGTTTATGCAGAATGATTAATAGAAATTATTTTTAATTTTTTGTTTGAGGGGCCATACATGGAATTATCCAAGTTCATGCCTGACTCTGCATTCAGAATTTTGTTCCTAGCAGTGCTTGGGATTGAAGTCCAACCTCTTCATGCAAAGTTGCTCTTAATGTATAGATTGATCTCTCTTGCCCAGTAATAGACTGAAAAATGTTGGTACCATAGACGGTATTCACCTCTCTCCTTGTTTTTATTTTAGTCCAAGGTTCCAGGAACATTGCAAAGACTATGGAAACATTCCGTGTCACCTTCTGACTCAGATGCCAGACAATGTTCCTATGTAATAGTAATATAAACACAGTATGTCTAGGAAAATACACAAAAATATTAATTTTTCCATATGGGTACCTTATACACACTGTGGAATTAAGGAATGTGTTACTGATGTATTATCAATGTTTACATAATTTTATTATCCAGTTCTAGAGATGCTCTTTGAGATTATCCATGCCTATCCCTTTCTTACAATGAGGAAACTGTCTGTGCTGACATGGTCTGCAGCTAATTGGTTACAGAGCCTAGATTAGAATTAACTACAACATTCCATGTTTTCCCCTTAAGTATTACTAATATAAATCATCTAGTGCAATATTGAATTACCTGCTTGCCGCTTGATCCAGTTGCTTTGTTATTTCGTTAGCAACAAAACACAATCCTGGAGGACTAATAAAAATGCTACATTTGTATATTCATCAGCATTTCATTTTAAAAAAAGCAGAAACTTTTCCAGATTTCATAAATTTGAAAATTTTAAATTGTGACTTGAGGGGGCTGGAGCAGTGGCACGGTGAGGTAAGGTGTCTGCCTTGCCTGTGCTAGCTAGAATGAACCGTGGTTTGAACCCCCGGCATCCCATATGGTCCCCCAAGCCAGGAGTGATTTCTGAGCATATAGCCAGAAGGAACCCCTGAGCATCACTGGTGTGCCCCCTACAAAAAAAATTGTGATTAGAGGGTAGTACAGCCATTAACAGGACTAAAGACAAAATCAGGAAACTGGGGAGATAATATAGCAGGTAGTGTGCTTGCATCAATTCATGCTGCCAATATGAATTTGATCCCCAGAACCACATATGTTCCCTGAGGTCCAGCAGGCCTGATCCCTGAGTGCAGAGCCAGAAGTCCTGAGTACTACTTAGTACAGACCAAAACAGAACAAAGCAAGACAGCAGTCAGGAAAGACAAAGTTTGAATTAACCAGACCAGTACGTTGAATGGAAGGGAAACCATTGCTGGTTACTTTTTCATTGAAGTGAATGACTCATTGGAGTTGTATTGGTCTCTACATTTGCCATGCGATTTTGCTGCAGCACCAGTGGAAGCAAATGGCCTGTCTGCTTCAATTCCCCAAAGAAATGTGCCTGCTCTAATTGGCCAAAATGCTCCTGGAATAAAGCAGGTAAGGGCTTCTAGAAAATTGAGTTGCAGCTTTCACTTCAGGAAACAGTGGAGAGTGAGTACAAAGGGTCCTGATGATGCTGACTTGACAGTATATAGCTCCTAATCCAGCACAGAAAGCTGATCCTGAAGGCTGTCAAGCAGAGTTGGGTGTTCAGTAAAGGATTTAAAAAGAAATGCAGTAAAATCCTACATCCTATCTTGTTTAAAAATGAAAAACAGTGCCCCAATAATAGTACAGGGAGCAGAGTTTTTGCTTTGTATGTAGCCAGTGCCTGTTTGTTCTTAGGAAATTCATGGTCCCACAAGCATTTCCAGGGGTTATTTCTGAGCATAGCACCAGGAATACCCCTGAACAGTGGCAGGTGTGGCCTCAGTCCTTTGCAATAATGTTTTTTGGTTTTGGGGCCAAACCCAGCAGCTCTCAGGGGTTACTACTGGCTCTGGGCTCCTGGAAGGCTCGGGGGACAATATGGGATGTCAGGGATTGAATCCAAGTCAGTCTCCAGTCAGCCGTGTGCAAAGCAAATGCCCTACCCACTGTTGCTCTTTCCCTCAATAATATTTAAACAAAAAATTAAAAACACGAACTACTTCAGACTTATCAAATACATTAATCTGGCTAATGACAAGCAAAAACAAATCGTATATATACAAACATTTGAATATGATTAATACATGCACATATAAATATGAACATTTAGAGCCATTTCATACATTTATAATTTGTAGGGTCACTTTACTTCTGAGAGTTTTAGGAGCCTTATAGGTAGTGCCAAGGGATTCCGAGGTGGGGGCTCATTTGTAATTCTCTGCCATCTGGGCCTGGAGGTACAATGCAGGAGTCTGCGTTTACCACAGCTCTCAAGCTCTGCAGTAACAAGAATATCCAGCTCACCTCTGCACTGTTGGGGGTCTCCAGGACCACATCTGCTAGTAATCAGGCGCCTCCAAACACCACAGCCAAATGTCCCCGAGGCATGAAGATGCGCATGCCATAGTTGCTATCTTCTAAAAAGTGTCTATAGGATTGTTTAATGTATGCCTTATGTGAATTTTTCAGCAATGTAACCATAGTGACTCTAGCTTGTATCTGAAGCTCCTGGAAATCAAGCAGCACAGTTTTTACAGTTTTTACACCAATTCCACTTCCTACTTCCTACTAAAATGATTTCAGGAGACACATGAGAATTTTGTATATGACAGCACAGTTATTTTGAAATGCTTTTACTTTATATTTATCACAAATGAAACTGCCAGAAGAAGATATGATGGTTAAGAGTCATGACAGTTTGCATTTTCATCTGCCAATGCCCTTGATGGAGAAGCAGCCATAGATGCGACCACAGTACATCACCTCTCAGAACTTTAATAATGGTGAGCATAATGGCATTATCCTGATGGTGTTAATCCAGAGCTGAGGAACTTAGCTGCCCCTTCACCATACTTAAACATTATTGCAGGTTAAGAATATGCCCCCTTTTGGTGGCACTGATGGTATTAATTTCTATTTCTCAATACCTCATAATTACTTATGACAATCGCTTTTCCTTTTAAAGAATGCCATTTTACTGTTTACACTCAAGAGGATGTTATTATGGTGGTACTGTTTTATTTGAAAGCATGAACAAGTATATTTAAAAATCTTTAACATTTGACTACATGGTTGACATTTGACTCCAGTGCTGGGAGACTGTATGCTGTGTCAAGGATAAACCATGGTCAGCACATTGTAAGTTCTTTCCCTTGTCATATCTCCTCAGCCTCCATAGGATATATTATTACCAAAGAGATTTGACTACAAAATTATATAACAGGGGAGGGGTCCATAGAGATAGTAGAGTGGTTAATGTGCTTGCCTGGCATACAATAAACCACAGTTGAGTCTTAGCACTGCCTATGGTCCTCCAAGTACCATGCAGAATAGTCCCTTGGCACTGCTGAGTGAGATCCCCTCATACATCAAATTAAGAAATAATAAATGCATTTAAAAATGAGTTTTCTGAGCTGGAGAGATAGCACAGCGGTAGGGCATTTGCATTGCATGCAGCCTACACAGGACAGACAGTGGTTCGATTCCCGGCATCCCATATGGTCTGTGGAGCCTGCCAGGGGTGGTTTCTGAACTCAAAGCTAGCAGTAACTCCTGAGTGCTGCTGGATGTAACCCAAAATCCCAAAAATAAAAAATTAAAAGAATTTTCTTAAGAGAGATAGTGTCAGTTCAATTTGATCCTCACCACCTCATATAATCCCCAGATACTACTAGAGTGATTCCTGAGCACAGGGCCAGGGGTAAGCCCAGCGCAGTCTCAGATATCCCCTCACTAAATAAAAAATCCTATAAAAAGAATATTTCATATTGATTTATATTTTATCAGAAGGAATAACACTGTGTTAAAACTTAAGAATATTTGCTACTTAGTGAATGTTTGTAAGCAAGGCACAACTTTGGAGAGCATTATGTTTGAATACTGTTCAGAGATGGTAGTCTGTGTGTGCACATGTCCATTCCATAGTATACGTGTACATACATGCTTTACCTGAAATGTTACATCCTACCTAGGTGACTTACACTGTTACTCCATTTTTGTCTCCCAGATCTACTGTGGCTGGATTAACTTTCAAAATGAAGTCATTCTTGGGACCTTCCCATCCCTTTTCCACAGATAAAGATGACCTAATTTTGGCGATTCTCTGACTCACAATGAGTGGCTCAGTGTTGAAGAGTGTCCTTGTGGCAGGTTATATATTACTTTAAAAATATCATATTATGAGGATCAAGTCAAAAGGGTCATTGAGCCAAATTGTTGTGTAACCCTCTACCAGTTCGCTTGCTCCAAGATATGGTATTTTGATGGTTACACAGATGTTTCAGCTCCATTAGGAACAGTAGTGACAAGCTTACCTTCACCATAGTAATGAGAGAGCAGAAAGAACTGGGACATTTCACATGACAAGTTTCTTTGCACATTCAGGTGGTTTGAGAAGCAGCCCAATTATAAGAAGCAGGACTGTGGTCCTAAATCTGCTGAGATCGTTAATTATATGTGTAAATGCTGGAGATAAGCAGTGTGGATAATTAAATTGTATTTATTTGAACATAGGCAGTTTTTACATTGGCTGTTGAAGTTGCTATTTTTGCAAAATCAAAAAACATCATTAATTAGGATACTTTCTGAAGATTTTTACTCGAGCCAAAATGTAATACTCAATTGAAATATATTCAAAGCATAAATATTTTATTTAATTTCATCATTTTATTCAAATAATACTAGCACCTTAAAGTTCTAAATATTTATATTGTCTAAAGTCTGCTATCTCATTCTTAGCTAAGTTTGCAACTACATAGAGAATAGCTTGGCTTTCTTTTTTATATATATTTTATATATTTATATATATTTTATTTAAACACCTTAATTATATACATGATTGTGTTTGGGTTTCAGTCATGTAAAGAACACCAACCATCACCAGTGCAACATTCCCATCACCAAAGTCCCAAATCTCCCTCCTCCCCACCCAACCCCCGCCTGTACTCTAGAGAGGCTTTCTATTTCCCTCGTACATTCTCATTATTAGGACAGTTCAAAATGTAGTTATTTCTCTAACTAAACTCATCCCTGTTTGTGGTGAGCTTCATGAGGTGAGCTGTAACTTCCAGCCCTTCTGTCTTTGTGTCTGAAAATTATTATTGCAAGAATGTCTTTCATTTTTCTTAAAGTCCATAGATGAGTGAGACCATTCTGCATCTTTCTCTCTCTTTTACTTATTTCACTCAGCATAATAGGTTCCATGTACATCCATGTATAGGAAAATTTCATGACTTCATCTCTCCTGACAGCTGCATAATATTCCATTGTGTATATGTAGCACAGTTTCTTTAGCCATTCATCTGTTGAAGGGCACTTGGTTGTTTCCAGAGTCTTGCTATGGTAAATAGTGCTGCAATGAATATAGATGTAGGGAAGGGATTTTTATATTATATTTTTGTGTTCCTAGGGTATATTCCTAGGAATGGTACAAAGAATGAGAGCAAGAAGTGTTGGCGGGGATGTGGAGAGAAAGGAACTGTTATCCACTGCTGGTGGGAATGCCATTTAGTTCAACCTTTATGGAAAGCGATATGGAGATTCCTCCAAAAACTGGAAATCGAGCTCCCATACAATCCAGCTATACCAGTCCTAGGAAAGCATGGCTTTCTATTTCTTTGACTAATAAATAACTAAGTTGAATTTCCCACACATTATGAAAAGTCACATATTGGCCCCTAAGAATAGAATGTTTTCAAGTAACGTATTTCTTGTGAAAGAGAAAGAGTTTTGGTTATAAAGGTTTTCTTCTGATTTAAGATTAACTTATTTTATTACTTGTAGATAGAACACTGATATGTCTTGATCATTTTTTCTTGAAATGTCAACAATTAAATTTTACCTCCACCTACAGTGTCTTTTAAGAGGATTTATATTATGTAGTAATTTATTTGTACACTTAATTATTTTTTTACTGTCAGCAATATTGAAGAATTTATACATATATTAGTACTTACAGCAAAGATGAAATTAGAGAAGTAATTAAGATGTGAGTTGTACAACTCTCCTACAAATATTGAATGTCATTAACATTTTAGTATCTCTTCTGTTAGCTTAATTGAGTTGAAGTATTTGAAGCAGTAGTTGTATATTTCAGTAATTCTAAAAGTTTAATCTCTCTGAAAAATATTTTTTCACATACTGATTCACATTATTCCTGTAATATATATATATATATTATCTGTCACTTTTGTCATTATAATTCTGCAAGTATCAGTTTCTAATGTTTATATATCCTTTTACCAAGTCACCTTCCTATATGGTAGATTAATGCATTTACAATAATCGTCACTTTGCAAGCTTGAGTGTTGAATCCTGGATTTATTGTTCTAAATTAACAGACTGACTTAAAATTAGTCATTGCAGACCACCCAGTCAATATGTTTGCATCAGAAGATCATTGAAGGTCAGTGTTCAGTGTGAGGAAATTAAATGTTACTAGCACTTAAATGAGATCATAGAAGATGAACATCAGTCCTTAAAGCATCATTTCCCATAACTGAAATGTTGAACAAAATATTTCCTGTTAATGGATATCCCTTTTGTTTCAAATAACATTGAATATCATTTTTTCAGCGTCAACTATAATTTTGAATATAAATAGCCTCTTTTTATGTTTTTATTGGCCATGGTGAATCTTCTTCCTGAGCAAATATTTCTAAAGAAATGATTTTCAGGTTTCTGCTGAGTCCAGTTTTTAATTGGATTAATAGTTCTTTTAAATATTCTTATAGAAGTCACTTGTGATAAATGAATTTTATAATTTTTCTTTTTTACTTCCTTGATAGCGTCTATTAGAAAACAATCAACTTTCACTTTTGGTGATGCCTATTATATCTATTTTCTGTTTCTATAAATGCTTTTATGTCCTATGTGAGAAACTATTTCCTAACTCAGTATATTAAAGATTTATGCCTATGCTCCTTACTTTAGCTTTTGAGTTTTTCTTTTATATTCTCATTTTGAGTTTTTCTTTAAACATTTATGTTTTTGACCCATTTATAGCAAGTTTGTATATGAAGCAAGTTAGAGTTACAATTTTATTCTTTTGTGTTTCGAAAGTCAATTGTCCCTAGACAATTTATTGTAAAAGCAGTTGTTTTCTCTCATTGAATTGCCTTACTGTTCTTATTAAAAATCAAATAGTTGTAAATATGTGCGTACATATTAGGATACTGACTACCCTTATATTAATCTAAATGATCTTATGTACTCTTGAAATTAATACCGTTTTCCATTAAGTTTTAACATTGCGAAGTGTGAGTCCTCCAACTTAAGTCTTCTATTTAAGTTAAGTTTAGTTATTTTCCTTCCATATTCATATGAATTAAATATAGCTGTGAATTTATTTAAATGAAGATAAAATTTTGAAAAAGATTATTTTGAATCTGTGGGTTAAACTGGAAATTATTACCATCATTTTTTTCCACATGGTGATACTCAGAAGTCACTCCTATCTCTATGCTATGGGATTATTCCTGATATTCTTGGTGGATCATATCCATTAGTTCTTGTAAAACATTATCCTTTTTATACATTTCTCCTGGCCTTTTCTTTGTTTATGTGATGTCCGGGTTGGGGACTGTACATTAGGTTGTGGTGCTTGCTGGTTATTGACTCTTAAAATTTGTTGCGGTGTTTGGGAGATAGCACACATATTGTGTTGGTATTACCTACACGGTATACTTAGAATTAAGCTCAATAATAATGGTATGTTTAGAATTAAACTGAGTAAGGATTAGGTGCTAGGATTGACCTCATTTACAAATGCAAGGCATGCAGTCTACTATTGAACCATACTCCTTGGCCATGTTTTTTGTTTGTGTTTTTGACCTCCCTTATTATGTCAAAAATGTACTCCAACCCTTTAAGCAATCTGCCTAGCCCAAGATTATGTTAAATTATTTGATCCATGAACATGAAATATAATTTGTAAAAATAAATTTCCTCTTATTTAATCATTAATATTTTAAAAATATTTATATTTTCCATACATAAGCTTTGTTCTTTTGAAAAATTTATTTGCAATGAGTTTTTTCTTGATGCTTTAATAACAGAGATTATATTTTTTTCATTTTCAGATTGCTCACTGAAAGTGACTAAAATTCAAATTGTTTGTTGTAGATTTATCTTGAATCCTGCAGACTTGATAAACTTGTTTATTTCTTTCTGAAAGCTTTTTTGTGCATTATGAGACTATTTTAGGATTTTCCTTCTACAATCAATTGTCTTTGTTATTGAACATAAGATTATACAGTAGGTAATCTTTTGTATCTGGTCTCATTTGTCCATTGCAGCATTTGAAAAATTTGTCTTTGTCTATTTTAGAACTTGATTTTTCTTTTTTATTTATTGAAAACTTCCACTTAAATAATGACTTTATTTTCATCTTTCTGAAATGGAAACTTCAGGGGAGAGGGTTTTGAGGTTTGGGAGTTTTATAATGAAGTCCTTTTCCTGTTTTTTAAAGAGATGCATAGAATGGTAGCTGAAGGCACACTTTTAATTCTGTAAAAATTGTTAAATCCATCTGTATATTAACTATAAATACATAAAGCGGCTGGAGACATAACACAGCATGTAGGGCACTTGCTTTGTGTGCATCTGACCTGGATTCAATCACTGGTATCTCATTTGGTCCCCTGAGCCTGCCAGGAGTAATTTCTGTGCACATAACCAAGAGTAACCCTGAGCATCACTGGGTGTCCCCCCATAAACCTAATAAATACCTATAGACACAGTTGCTTAATATTTAAGAATACTAGTCATAATAATGGCAGTTCACATTTATTTTTATGTTCATTGTACATAAGACCCTTTCCTAAACAGATGTTTTATTCCTATTAATTCTCAGAAATTTTATAATGTGATTATAGTATCTCTTAGGTGTTTATTGCAAATTTTAGAAGATAAATAATTTCTCAAAGGTTACAAGGTTAGTAGCCAAGTTGAGTTTTGAATTCCAGTTCCTGCATTATCAAGTTTATCAAGTACTATGGATTCTGCTTCCTACTAGCTAAATTTTATTGACCTCCCATTACATGCCAAACTCAAGTGAGATATTTACACACATATACACACATGTACACATATACCCCTCAAAATAGATCAAAGATGTAGAGAAATATTACCTCAATTATTTTATGTAAAGATTGACTTCCTTTTCAAAGGTCACAAATTAACTGTTAAGGGGAGAAATCAGTAGGCAGAAGTGTGTTGTTTGAGCCTCAAAGTGTTCAGAAATTATTTTCATTGTTGCTGGAATTTAAAAAAAATCATTTTAAACTCAGAATGTCATGCACTAGATTTGTTATGTCTCTCTTATGTAGAGATCATAAAGTCATGTTATCTGGAAACCTTATCTGCTGCAGCGATCTAGATCTAATCCTTAGCTATCTCTCTTGAACTCTGATAGTTTACTTATTCTTCCTCTAGAAAGATGTTGGTTGCCTAAATCTGAAATAGTTTTATGAGCCATTCACTTTAGTTTTACTTTGAAAAACAAGATCTTCCAGATCTTCCAGACAAGAACAGAAGGCCACTTGCTGGTCAAATTAAATACATGTGAATTAAGTATAATATACATCGTCCAAAGGACAGCATGGTAGGGTCATAAAGATAGTACATTATGTAGGGCACTTGCCTTGCATGGAACTGAACTTGGTTCTATCCTTGGAATCTTATATGGTTCCCTGAGCATCTCAAGGAGTATCTTCCAAGTGCTGATATAGGAATGACCCCTGAAAATCACCAGGTATGGCCCCTACAACACTCCCCCCTGCCAAGAATAGTATATCCAGTTTTGAGGTCTGGTTTTAGGACCTGAGGAAATTTCATTATTTGAAAGCTTTTACAGAGAAATGACAAAATTAGAGTTTTACGTTTTCAATGGACAAAATATAATTTTTAGTTATCGAAAGTGCCATTTACTTGTGAATATTTGAACCAAACACAAGGATGAAATACACCATCTTGCAATTTTGGTTAAAAGTAATAAGATATCAACAAGTATGTATAGTTACTTCTTCCGAATTTACCTAGTTGAAGCAGTGAGTTCAAATATTTAATATGGTTGAACCAATTACTATACTAAAGTTCTTTTATATTTTGTGAACTAGGACAAGGAATTAAGTATAAATATTTATTCTGATAATATTTCCTTGTGTTTTTTCTTCATGTATTATTGGAATCTTTTTGACATATTGAATTTCTGTAATATCTATTAGGATATTTATTAAATATATTGAAATGATCTTTCAGTTTGTTAGGATAAAACCCTTTGAGTTATATAAACAAATAATATAATTAACTAAAAATAGACGATCCTTTTAGAAATGTTGATGCTTTAAAGACAAAATTATGTGGATGAACATACGTAAGCTTTGAGAGCTTTTCTGGTACTAGGCATTTAGCTGTCTTGCAACTGTTAATCAGCACAGGCCTTAAAACAGCTGCTATCATTAATTAGAGGGAATCCAGGAAATAATTCAACTGAATGTAGCATTCATGTAAGTGTGTTGAAGGCAATTAAAAGCAACTATAGTCATTATTGAAACTTCCAGGAAGTATGCCAAAGGGCTTCAGCATTATAAAATCTCTTCTCAATTATATATATGTATATACTTATATATAATCACACATATAAACAGTAGTAGAAATTTTAAATAAAAATTCATTTGCTGGAATTATGGGATATAAACTCACTTTGTAATTGAAGGATTAAGAGGAAAATAGGTTCCTTTAACTGATTTTGATACTGAGCGTCTATTTGATGCTGATATACAAAGTAATATAGTCAGTAAATTGTGTTTCCTTTGATATGAACTTTTGCAGTCAGGAAAAAGCTTAAGAGAAAGGAAGTTGTTTTTTACCTGGTTATAAGCTACGTGAAGGAAGTTGTAGAAAGATTCTTGTGGAGGAATTTAAATCCTTAAACAACTTTTTACTTACCATAGTACATGGCACTGCTACAACATCATCACTACCGCCACTACCATCAGCTTTTATTATTATTAAGAATCAGAAGATAATTTCTTACCTGGCATCTCATCTCATTTCCACTTTGTGTAGGTCTCTTGACTGAGTGATAGTATGTTATCTAAATCTAAGACATGGAAAATGGTTGTTCTCTAGAAACAATTCTGCCTGATGTTGGCTGGAGCTGGGAGGCAGGCTGGGCCTGGGAAGAACATGGAAGAAGGAAAGCAGAAGGTGAGTGGGAAATGTAGGTTCTCATTTAATAAGTCTCCAATCAGAACTCATGGACATTAACTTATAAGAATGGAAATTTGTGTCTCACTGTGCATTACAGTGTTTTAAGCTAGATTACAGATTTCTTTATAAATGCAATCTGACACGACCAAGTTTCAAAGTCCTGTCCATGCTTTTTGAAAAAGAGCATGAAGTGGGAATAAAATACTTGATAATAACTTTGCAAATAGTTTTATTTTTTTTTATTCCCAGCGCATTGCTTGTGGTTTATCCAGCTGTGCTTAGGAGACCATGAACTGCTGGGTATCTGCAGTCCTCCTTTTGCAGTGCAAAACAACAGCTCCCATACTTTGAGCCTTCTCAGGCCCTGAATTTTTTTAAATCTTATTAGTTAAGATTTTGTGATTTACAATACTATTTGAAATGTTTTATTGTGCACTTAATTCCAAAACCATACAGTGATGACTTTTTAATGTTTTAAAGCAGAGTTTCCCAAACTTACTTAGCTAACCACCCCTTACAGAAAACATATCAAATGGATAAAAAGAAGGTAAGGGTCTGTATCAACCAATTTTGAAAATGCCATTTGAAAGAATTATATATCTCTCTGTGTTTTAAAGTGAAATAATCTGTAGTTTAAGAATAGCTAAAATCATTTATTTGAGAATGACAGGTGAAATAAGAGACAGATGGGAAGTTTGCGTCTGGTGTCACCATGCCCTGGTCCTCCTAGGTAACAGGGTAATAAGATCAGTCCCAGGAGTGGTCTGATAGGTCATAAGGCACTGTTCTTTTTCAAAATGCTACCACCGTTAATGGAAAATTCATGTCACTCTTCTTTTACTATTTATTTTGATGACTAGACCTTTGATTAGCCAAGTGTCCCTTTTGCCATGATCTCATCTTCCTTTTCTTATCTTCTTCTCCAACACCTTCTGCCCAGTGCGGTTCTTCCCTCTGTCATCTATTATGACCACACACTACCACCGTCTTCTGAGTGTACATTACTTCCTTCTTGAGAAACTCTATTATATCTTTCAGGTTTGATTTCCCAATTCAAAGTGCATAAAAGCTTTCACAGACTACTCGGATTTCTCAAACGCTGTTTTTTTTTTAAGTGTTTATGATTCCACCAAATTCTCACTATAAAATATATATGTATTTGATATTTATATATTTTATTATTGGTTCTACTTCATGAACAAAAACAATATTAAATTATTCTAATAGGAATTGATAATTTATTTTCACACAAGTAGTTGCTGTTTGGAAATAAATAAAAATAGAGTTTAAGGGTATCATCACAGAACTGAAGCTTCAAAACAAAACTGGAAGGCATTTTAGAATCTATCAAGTGTAAACACTTCAATTGACAATTGTAGAAACTGAGGCCCAGAGGGCTTGAACATCTGGTAAGCCATGGTGTACATTTTTTGACAGGAAATATCAGTAATTAGATCTTATAATTCCCAATCCACTATACTTTCCAGAACACTACACAAACTCTAATCCTCGGGTTATAATATTTGAACGACTTCAACAAAGAAAAAAAATCAAATGTTGACAGCTGGAAATAATCAGAGGTAAAGGGGTTGAGTATCCTCCAAAGAAATAGGAAAAGCAAAGGTACAGATATAGGAAATGAGTGTGATTGTTTTAGGGAAGAGCATATGAACCAGTAAATCATAGAATAAGTTCCAAAGCTAGATGAAAGGACCTAAGGAAATAAAGTGGAATGCATTTTCTAAAATGATAATAAAGCCACTCCAATTGATCTACTTTTGTTATTCTTACCATGACCTAGAAATTCCAAGAAGTACTATTTAACTATAGTTAATTGAAAATAAGTATTTTTTCTAAATTCTCTACATAATTGCTGCAGTTGTGATACCTGTTCAAATATATATTGCACCAAATTAACACATTTATCACTGAAATGCTTGACTAAATATTGAATTCTGTCCAGAACATATTCTGAGGACTCCAGTTTTTATTGGTAGTCAAGATATATGCACATTTAGCTCTGCATGTTCATTTTTGAGAATAAATTAATAGGTTTCAAATAGCTAGAGCTTGCTTCAGGTGGAGTTCATGTCTCTAATTTCCATGGCACTTTATACTCTAGCATAAACAGTAGATTTTAAATGAGCCAAATTAGCCCATTGATTATAAAGGTGAGAAAAATAAACTAGAGTTGCTTCCTTTAATCTTGTTCTATGTGATCGTGTATAGTTTTTATAAGTGATCTTATTTGGAGGTTTAAAACAAGAAAATAGTATAGACTAGTGAATTATTTTGGTAAATGCAAATGTTCTGTCATAGATGCAACATTTTAATGCATTTCATTAATACTTCTAAAATATAAATGTAATCATCTTATATATCTACTAGTCAATCAGAAGCTAACTCAACTGTATCTAAAGAAAAATAGTTTATAAGTAAAGTTAATGAGGAGATTGAGAAATAGTACAAGTGTAAGACCTTGTATATCACCAACCCAGGTTTGATCCCAGGTATCCGTATGTTCCGTGAACACCACCTGAAGTATTTCTAAGTATACATTCAGAAGCATTGCCAGGTTTGGTCACCAACAAGGCAAAACAAACAAGTAAATTTAACATACCCATTTCTTTTTATATTTACTTTCCAAATTATTTAAAATTCATAAAATGTACTCACAGTTTAGATAGATTTATAATACTATCCAAGGGAGTTGAGAAAATAAAATGCCACACAAATTTAGAATAACAGTTTTCCCAAATAGTAGCTACTTTTAATTGTATACAAAAACAAACTGCATAAGTATTTCACTGAAGAATTACAGTGTTCGAGAAATTGAACATGTCTGTATTGCCGAAGTTGTAAGTCATGCCTTAACATAAAGTTGAGACACAATTTACCATTAACTAAAATGAGAATTTGTGGTAAATATTAAATTTCAAAATATAGTTATAGCTTATGACTACTCTATTTAATTTATGGATGATTTTATTATTTTATTTGAATATCTCAATGACTTGACTTCAAAGGAAAATTCAGGCTTTAAGACATTCACTCAAAAGAGTTTTGGCTCTCAAAGGGTTTTGGTTTATTAGGAATATCTCAAGAAGAACTTATATTAATCTTTCCTATTCAAATTCTGAAAAGACTCTAAGCAAAAGCATCTTTTAGAAGAGAGTATTAGACTATAAATATTTTTTATAAATGTTGCTCTGATATAAAAGAAAATTATCACAAACTGCCATAAGCAATAACTCTTGGTAGACTCAAGGAAAATGGAGTACTCGGGATTGAACCTTGGCCAACCACATGCAAGGCAAGTGTCTTACCTGCTTTACTATCTCTCCAAACTTTAAAAAAAACATTTTTAGTGAAATAATTGTGATTTACAAAGTTCTTCAGACATACAATATTTCAGGACCAGTCCTATCACTACAATCAACCTCCCTCTACCAATATTTCCAGAGTGCACCCCATGCCACCACCCTCCTACCTTAGCCTGACAGCATAACAGATCCATTTTTAATTTACTTTGTTAAAGTTTGGGTCTCATTATTTCATTTTTTGTTGACTCTGGCTTGTATTTTTAATTCTGTCCTTTCTTAACACCACCAATGCACCTGAGACCTCTTGGCCCCTGACCCCTATTTTTCATATTTTTATTTCTCCCTCTCCACTCAATATCTTTCCTTCTCCTCACTTTTCTCTGAGGCCTACACTGTTGTCAAAAACCCGTATTTAAATATTTAAATCATTGCATTTCTTCATGCAGATATTCTAAGTACCACATATACGTAATATCATTTTAGACTTATTTTTTTCTTAAAGTTTTTCATTACAAATTAAATTCACAATACATGCAGTGTCCATTTAAGTGCTTGTTTTAAAGGGTCCTGGGCAATATAAATCATTATCAAAAGATTGAGAATAATATTGATTTATATTTTATTTATAAATCTATGTACATGAGCGGATATGGGGAGTATTATGTTGAGTGAAATGAGTAAGAGTGAGAGGGGTAGAATGTTTTCACTCATTTGTAGGATATAAAAATAGTATTGTAATAATATGAATGAGAGATAAATGCCAGGATGACTGACTCGTAAATGGTAAATGGCAAGAAGCTTGCCACAAAGGGGTGGGCGCAGTGCAATTAAAGCATAGACAATCATAGTTTGAAATAATCACTCTTTACCAGAACTGGGTGCTGTAAGTATATGAAATGAAACGCATGATACCTCTTCAGTAATATTAGTGAAAACCATTGTGCCTAAAAAGGCAAGGGGGTGGGGCTGACAGAGAGAGAGAGAGAGAGAGAGAGAGAGAGAGAGAGAGAGAGAGAGAGAGAGAGAGAGAGAGAGAGAGGGGAGCAATGAGAAAGGGAAAGAAAAGAAAAATGTCATAGAGACAGACAGGAGAGAAATGTGCACTGGTAAAGAAATGGCTGTTGGAATATTGTATGACAGGAACTCAATCATGAATAACTTTGTAACTGTATATTTCACAGTAATTCATTTAAAATTATTAAAAATAATAATTTTGAAAGGAAAGCCAAATGAAGCTTTATTTTAATGCAACTCAGATCCTTTTAGTAAAATATAATATTTGTTGTTTCTTTCATTTTTCTAGTAACAAAACTTTTTAAACTTGTAATCTTAGGGTACAGGAGCAGTTGTACAGGCATGTGATTGCACTCACATAGCTGACCGAGGTTCCATTACTAGCACCTATACATTCCCCTCAGCCACATCATCAGTGCAGAGCCAGATATAAGTTCTAAGCACCTCTTAGTGTGGCTCCCAAAACAAATAATTATAATAAAATAATACAATTATTAAGTAATAACAATGTACTCACAGTGGCCATGAAAGTACTAAAGTATGTTTTCCATTCAGTTTCTCCTGATGCTAATATTTTATGTAAATAAAATTATGAAAACCAAGAAACATTTATCCAACACTGTTAACTCAATGTAGAGCTTATTCAAACTTCATTAGCAAACACTTCTTTGAACACTAAACTTTTAAATAGCATTTTATTGTTACTTAGGTAACAAGTTTATAATAATATTATTGTTTTTTGCATATAAAATTACTGTACCACTACTAGCAAAAAAATGAGAAAGAACCTTCTCCTCCACTGCCCTGACATCAATTACTTCTACTAAGGTCATTTCCTTCTCACTTTAGTTCTGTTTTCAAAGTATGCAGGTTTATTTTCACTGAACACTGTCCAATTTCTTGTTCTGTTTCTCTGCATCCCACATATGTGTGAGATCTTCTGGCATTTGTAATCCTCTCTGACTTACTTCACTATGTAATTCTATCCAACTTGTAGCAGAGGCAATATTTTATCTTATAGCTGACTAATATGCCATTGTATATATACAAAACTTATTTCTTTATCCACTCATTTGTTGTTGGATGTCTGGGTTGTTTTCAATCTTGGCTATTGCAAATAGCATTTCAATGAACAGTAATTCATTTAAAATTATTAAAAATAATAATTTTGAAAGGAAAGCCTCGGTCAGCTATGTGAGTGCAATCACATGCCTGTACAACTGCTCCTGTACCCTAAGATTACAAGTTTAAAAAGTTTTGTTACTAGAAAAATTAAAGAAACAACAAATATTATATTTTACTATATTTCAATAGATCTCTGTGTGTATTAAAATTATATTTTTTGCTATTGAGATGAAGCCAAGAAGTGAAATTCCTGGGTTGTTTGCAAATTCTTTTTGTAATTTCCTGAGCCGCTTCCATAATGTTTTACATAGAAGCTGAATCAGACATTTCTACCATTAGAATATGAGGGCTTGCTTTTCACTGTATTTCTGCAAGCAGTGGTTTACTCTAAGCTTTTTAATTTACATCATTTTTATTGGTGTGAGGTGATTTCTTATTCTTGTTTTGATTTGCATTTCTGTGATCATAAGTGATTAACACTTTCATATACTTAATTACCCTCTATGCCTTCTTGAATACAAATGGAGAAAATGTTACCCTCTCTTCACAATTTTGAAAAGGTTGCTTACTTTATTTTGCTGTTGTTGAGATTTATTAGTACTTATATATTTTGAATATGAGCCCTTGATTAAATATATGTGGTGTACATATATTGTCACATTCATATAATGTCTTTTAATTTTAGTAATAATTTCTTTTGTGGTGCAGAAATTTTTAGTTTGCTATTGTCCAATTTGATTTTTTGGTTTTATTTACAAATAGAGTTAGTTAATTTAAGGATTCTTTGAGATCTATATCAGATATTTCTTCTTATGTTTCCCATCATTTTGTGTCTTATGTCAAAGGTCATTCATTATTTTTGAATTAAACTTTGTCTAGGGTCTAAGATGGAGTAAGGTTTCATTTTTTTGCATATAGCTTTTCAATTTTTCCAGCCCTATTTAAAGAGGCTTTTCCTCTTCCACTTAATATACTAGCTCCTTTGCTTTTAATTAACTGTTTGTATAAATGACAATTTGCCTAATGAGTTTTCAATTTTATTAATTTAGTCTGAGAGTTTTCTTATACCCAACATCAGAGTTTTGATACATATAGCCTTATAACATAGTCAGGGAATGTAGTGTCTCTCAACATTTTTATTTCTCTTAGAGTTAATTTATCTATTTAAGGAGTTTTAAACACTCAAGTGTTTAAAGAAACAAACTCATGGTGAATTTGGTGTTGAAACATCAAATACCTTGAGCCCTGTAACTAGGGTTTTTTCAAATAAAAAATGGAAAATGTTTTTAAAAGTTAATTTTATAAATGTGAAAGCAAAAGCTATATAATAAATATTATTATTTATTTTGATACATAGTACAATATCTGGACTATACCTCTTTTTCATATTTAAAGGAGATATAAACTAAGTTTTAGTTCCCAATATAGTCACCGCCATCTATAAAACCACTCAAAAATAGAAAAAGAGACATGTAGTAGCATGTACTATAACAAGACATATGTAGTGGGGCCGGAGAGATAGCATGGAATTAAGGCGTTTGCCTTGCAAGCAGAAGGATGGTGGTTCAAATCCCGGCATCCCATATGGTCCCCGAGTCTGCCAGGAGTTATTTCTGAGCATAGAGCCAGAAGTAACCTCTGAGCGCTGCTAGGTGTGACCCAAAAACAAAAAGAAAAAAGAAAAAAAAGAGAGAGACATATGTAGTAATAGTAACTAATAAATAAACTTTAGGTTATGATACCTACATCATTTTAGTTTTTATGGAACCCATACCTGGCAGGCTTGGAGACCACCAGAACTATATTCAGAGTTATGGTGAAAGCATGTACTTCTAAGGATCCATGCAAGAGCTTAGCATGTGTAATACATTATAATACATACCTCAAGGCACATTATTGCAGTCTCCAGTCTATTTCTTAATAGCAATTATAACAGAACCAACATACAAGAAAATTATGTCTCACCTATTTTTATGTGGTAATTTTCCTGAACAAAATACTTCAGTATAACATCACACATACTGAATCTGGAGTGTGAGCAGATGATTTCAGAAGAAAATAATTTGCAATACAATACAAAAATATTTGGGGCACAGTGAGTAGGGCATTTGCCTTGCTTGCATTTGCCTTGCATCCCTGGTTCAATCCCCGGCATCTCATATGTTCACCCAAGCACTGTCAGGAATAACCCTGAGTGCTCAGGCAGGAGTGACCTCTGAGCACTTCTAAGTGTAGCCCCAAAAAGAACAAAAACAAACAGAAAAGTAGTTTGTCAAAATGTGACTCTTTGAATATTCTAATATCTTAAGCTTAAAGGGAAGCTATAAATCATTCTGAAATGTCTTTTTCCATTTTTATTCTAACAAAATATGCAATACTTAATATTCCAATAGTCTAGCAGTAGATACATTTACACTTATTATGTTCACTCTAAAGCCATTTATGACTAGGAGATTGAGAGCTTCTTATAAGTGCTATGCTATAATACATAACTTAACAGTATAATTTACATAAGGAAAACCTCAACCCATAGACTAAAATGATTATCAAGAATTGCTTATTATAGATTTAAAGGTAGAAAGCACACAGACATATTTTAGAGATAATAGAAAAAGCTTTGTAGTGCAAAAATAAAGTGACAAGAAGAAAAACAAGATAAAACAATATATTTTTATTATTGTAGGATATTATGAGCACTCTGCCCAAAATTGGTTCATAAACAGAAATAAAGCTGTATGTTCATAAAATTTTGTTTCTGGTGAAAGTTAAAAATGGATACAATGGAATGAAACAAAATCATTGTATAACCCATGGTTTTGCACCTTTACTGGACACCATAATTTCCTGGGAGGTCATTTTGATATAGATAAAATATTGACATCCTATAAAATCTTAGAAGTGGTATTCTAAAGCAAGAGTTTTCAAAAATTTTACACCTGAATATCATAACTGGTCCACATATCAGCAATTGAATACCAGTAGCCTAAAACATATCAGATACGATATTTTTTTTCCTAGAAAAGTTAAAGACCAAAAATAGTTTCTGTGTCTTTCCCCAGGCTTGGTTTATAGAGTACTTGAGTTAAAGTATTACTAATAGTCATTTGCTTGACTTTAGACATTTTTATATTTGATTGCCTCTTTCAATAAGATTCTTATGATTGTGGAAATCAACTAATGTACAAGGGTACAGTGATAAAATTTAGCTAAATTCTGTACTCAAGACAAACAAGTGAACCATACAAGGATTCGTTATGTTATGAAGATTATTCACTCAGATGTGGGTGATGTAGGGAAAATACAATCATCTGATTTACCAACTTCCTCTAAGCTGATAATGTAAACAACTGGTCTTTCTCCACTTTGTCATCATTCAGATGATTGTTATCTGCGATTAGAGTCATTTCTCAGCTTTTATGGTCAAACTTTGGAGCATCATATTTATATATATATATATTTTGCATGTAAGCTATGATACCTGAAGGGCCTGAGAAGTGTGGAACCTAGAATTGAAGTAGTCTGGGATGTTTTTAAATATAAACCTTATGGTGTGAATGTAAATCTTAGGTTGCTTTTTATTTTTGTTCCTGGCGGCGCTCAGGAGTCACTCCTGGCTCTCCTCTCTGCTCAGAAATCTGATTTTCTGGCAGTTTCAGGAGACCATCTGGGATGCCTTAGATTGAACCCGGGTAGGTCCAGGGTCGGCCGCGTGCAAGGCAAATTTGCCTTACCCATGGTGCTATAGCTATTGTCCCTTAAAAAATTTAGTTTTAATGGTTTCATAAAAGATATACAAAGATACTTTTTGCTGTCCTTGGTTTTTAAATTATCCAAAGTAAGTATTATAGCATATTTGAAAATTATAGGTACTGTCATTAGCTACTTCTTTGCTCTAATCCATGCTAAACCATGTTTTAGCTGTGACCTGCCACAAATTACTTAACTGTTTAAACTTACATTAATTTCTACGAAAAGTTTAAAAGTACCACATAACAGTTTAACACCTGAGAGACAAATCAGAAAAGTATTTCCCTTTTTGTTCGCACAAGACAATCACTTTTAATCTTTATGTATCAATCATGCTTTGCATAGGGCAAACTCTTACATTTGTCATGCAAATAAAATCGTGAGTTTAATTAGTTATATAGGGACAGACAAATAGACTAGGAATATAGGTGTAGTCTTTGCATGTGGTCGACTCCATTCAATGCATGGCTCCTCAAGGTCTCGTGATCATCACTAAATGCTGCTCTGAAGCTGCTACGCACTGCATATATGGCCTCTAAATAATTCCTGGTGCTGTAAGACCAAAGTAGCATCACATCTTGTAAAATTTGAATTGAGTTGTTAGCCTGGTTGGCCAAGAATATCCAGAAAATGCACCTCAGTCGTCTAAGCACCACATGGAATACACCTCTCCTTTTTCTTCCTTTATTATAAAACTATTGTCTATTTAATTAATAATAAATACATAGAAATATGAATTTATAAAAACGATTGTGTGACAATAATTATTGGAGTAAGGTTTCAAAGTATGCTATCAATTCTTGCTCCAATGAATCTTGAAATAGGATACCATCCCTGTTTGCTTGCTCAGGCTGATTTTAGAATAGTTCTGTTTAAATATTCTTGTGTATTCATGATGAATCCTTATGGTTACTTCTGAATTATAGATACAAAATTTTGCAATTAAAACATGAGTTATAAAAAAGTAAGCAATATAAATTTTACTTGTTCAGTTTTTCCAATTAAATAATTATATGACTTATTGTTATGAATAAAATATAAATAAATGTATAATATTTACTATTAAATATCAATGATCTGGATTAATTTTTCAGTGTAATATTTTATTTGGAGGGGTAACAATTGATGCTCAAGGTTTACTCCCGGCTCATGGAACCATATTGGCAAGTGTATTATTTTTTGTCTTATAAAATTTGTACAAATTGAATATATGTATGTAAAGGGGTTGACATATCTTTTAGAACCATATACAAAATATATGTATGGTAAATAATATCTATATAAGACCATTTATAAATATAATGATTTAACTGAAAGCAAAGAAGAGTGAATCAAAAAAAATTACCATAAATATTTTAATTATCATTAAAGCATGCTATTCTATATGTGCTACATTTGCTACATGTGCTAGCATTTCAAATATTATAAAAGTTATGTTCCTATTACTATTTAAGAGCATGATTTTCTTGTTGCTATATTGTCTTGTGAATCCTTTATTATGGATATCTTTTCTAACTTGAATCTTTAGATTTCTGAAAAAAGTTGTAATATCAAATTTTATCTATCCTTTGTACTTAAAAGACATCCAGTAGAATTGGGATTAAATTATAGGAACTGACATAGAGTCAAAATTTTAATTATTTTATACTATACCTTGCTTACTAGAAATAAATCCAAACTTTGCTTGGTGACAAGAAAATAATTAAGTTATGAAAACACAAGCTATTTAAGGTAAAGTATTTATAATATATACATATGTTGAGTTTCTGATATTTGACTATTACAATAAAATTTTGATGAAAATAGGGATTGAGAGTTTGCTATTTGAAAATCAAATGTATGATTTCTTTCCAGAGTTGTTTCAATGGCCTCCTACTTGGTCTCCTGGATACCACTTTTCATCTTCTTGCCCCATTCTATGCTTACATCTCCTAACACTTCATATTTCCTATTTCCCTTGTTTCAGTGCTAGTGAAAACTTTCCCATCCATACTCCTATCATATTCATATCTTCTCATTTCCTCACTTCCAGAGTTGGACTTGACTTTTTTTACTGTCTTCATAGATTTTTATTTTTAAGTGTTGGAGGCTGATAATAAACACAGTAAGTCAAAACATATAGTATGTAAAAGGACAAGATAATAAGAAGAAAATAAATAAGTAGTAGGAGGAATGGAGAGTGTATTCATAAAGGTATTTAGGGTTACTAACAACCTGTATGAAAAATTGTGTAGAAAGAGTCCTGCTCCAAGGCACATTGCTTGACTTTTATACCTCTAGAATTGTGTTTATCCTTGTCATTTCTTGAATGATAAACACGAAAATTGATAAAATTGACATCTCGCCATTTCTAAGCTTATGCTTCAAGAGACCTTGAATGCTTCCAAGTTGTTCTCTTGGAACCCTGCTATTGCCACATAAGGGGCATGTGACTACCTCACCCTAGTCAGTGACTTGCATGAGACATGAGTAACGTCCTTTACTAACCCCTCCCCAGTCTTGGCTGTGATCACTTTAGTTATGGGTAAATTGTTGTCCGTATTTATATGTTATTTGTCATAGTAACTTTTTAATTTAAATTTTTCTGAAAAAACATGTGATTAATGAACTCCAGAAAGATATATGACACTTTAATCTTAGAAATAATCCTTCAATTGGAGGGTTTTCTACAAATGATCTACTACCCCCACAGACTTTCTTATAAAAAGTTATGTTCCTGGGCCAGAGAGAAAGCACAGTGGTAGGGAGTTTGCCTTGAACACTGCCAATTCAAGACGGAGGGTGGTTCGATCTGATATCCCAAATGGTCCCTATGCCTGCCACAAGTGATTTCTGAGTGCAGAGCTAGGAGTAAAGCCTGAGCGTTGCTGAGTGTGACCCCCCCAAAAATAAGAAAAAGTTATGTTTCTAATATTATTTAAGTGCATTATTTTCTTGTTATATTGTCTTGTAAATTATTTGTTATAAATATCTTTTCTAACTTGAATTTTTGAATTTCTCTTTTTCCCCATTTTTTCTTTATTTAAACATCTTAATTACATAAATGATTGTGATTAGGTTTCAGTCATGTAAAGAACACCCCTTCACCAGTGCAACATTCCCATCACCAATGTCCTAAATCTCCCTCCATCCCTTGCCACCCCCACCTGTACTCCAGACAGGCTTTCCAGTTCCCTCATTCATTCACATGATATTGGTAGTTCTCTGTGTAGTTATTTCTATAGCTGCACTCACCACTCTTTGTGGTGAGCTTCATGAAGTGAGGTTGAAGTTCCAGCCCTCCTCTCATTTTCTCTGAGGATTGTTACAAAGATGACTTTTATTTTTCTTAAAACCCATAGATGAATGAGACTATTCTGCATCTCTCTCTCCCTCTGACTTATTTCACTCAGCATGATAGACTCCATGTACATCCATGTATAGGAAAATTTCATGACTTCATCTCTCCTGACGGCTGCATAATATTCCATTGTGTATATGGTGTATATGTACCGTAGTATGTTGAAGGTCATCTTGGTTGTTTCCAGAGCCTGGCTATTGTGAATACTGCTACAGTAAATATAGGTGTGAGGAAGGGGTTTTTGTATTGTATTCTTGTGTTCTTAGGGTATATCCCTAGGAGTGGAATAACTGGGTCGAATGGGAGCTCAATTTCCATATTTTGGAGGAATCTCCATATAGCTTTCCATAGAGGTTGGACTAGAAGGCATTCCCACCAGCAGTGGATAAGAGTTCCTTTCTCTCCACATCCCCGCCAGCACTGATTGTTCTCATTCTTTGTGATGTGTGCCAATCTCTGCAGTGTGAGGTACTATCTCATCATTGTTTTGATTTGCATCTCCCTGATGATTAGTGATGAGGAGCATTTTTTCATGTGCCTTTTGGCCATTTCTATTTCCTTTTTATCAAAGTGTCTGTTCATTTTTTCTCCCCATTTTTTATGGGCTTAGATGTGGTTTTTTTGGTAAATTTCTGTCAGTGCCCTGTATATTTTGGACATTAGCCCCTTATCTAAAGGGTGTTGGGTGAATAGTTTCTCCCACTCAGTGGGTGACTCTTGTATCCTGGACACTATTTCTTTTGAAGTGCAGAAATTTCTCAGTTTAATGTATTCCTATCTGTTGATCTCTACTTCCACTTGTTTGAAAAGTGCAGTTTCCTCCTTGAAGATGCCTTTAGTCTCAATGTCATGGAGTGTTTTACCGACATGTTGTTCTATATACCTTATGGTATCAGGTCTGATATCTAGGTCTTTAATCCATTTGGATTTTACCTTTGTACATGACGTTAACTGGGAGTCTATGTTCGCTTTCTTGCAAGTGGCTTACCAGTTCTGCCAGCACCACTTGTTGAAGAGATTTTCCCTGCTCCACTTAGGATTTCTTGCTCCTTTGTCAAAAATTAGGTAATTGTATGTCTGGGGGACAATGTCTGAGAACTCAAGCCTATTCCACTGATCTGAGGGTCTGTCTTTATTCCAATACCATGCTGTTTTGATAAATATTGCTTTCTAGTACAGTTTAAAGTTGGGGAAAGTAATGCCTCCCATTTTCCTTTCCCCTAGGAGTACTTTAGCTATTTGAGGGTGTTTATTGTTCCAGATGAACTTCATAAGTGTTTGATCCACTTCTTTGAAGAATGTCATGGGTATTTTAAGGGGATAGCATTAAATCTGTATAATGCTTTGGGGAGTATTGCCATTTTAATTATGTTAATCCTGCCAATCCATGAGCACGTTATGTGTTTCCATTTCCATGTATCCTCTCTTATTTCTTGGAGGAGGGCTTTATAGTTTTCTTTGTATAGGTCCTTCATGTCTTTGGTCAAGTTGACTCCAAGTTATTTGAGTTTGTGTGCCACTATTGTGAATGAGATTGCCTTTCTGACTTCCATCTCTTCCCTATCATTATTGCTGTATACAAAGGCCATTGATTTCTGTAGGTTGATTTTTGTAGCCTGCCACCTTGCTATATGAATCTGTTGTTTCTAGAAGCTTTATGGTAGAGTCTTTACAGTTTCCTACATAGAGTATCATGTCATCTGCAAACAATTAGAGCTTGACTTCTTCCTTTCCTATCTGGATTCCCTTGATATCTTTTTCTTGCCTGATCGCTATAGCAAGAACTTCCAGTACTATGTTGAAGAGGAGTGGTGAGAGCGGACAGCCTTGTCTTGTACCAGAATTTAGAGGAAAGGCTTTTAGTTTTTCTCCATTGAGGATAATATTTGCCATTGGCTTGTGGTAGATGGCTTTAACTAGATTGAGAAAGGTTCCTTCCATTCCCATTGCTGAGAGTTTTGATCAAGAATGGGTTTGGACCTTATCAAATGCTTTCTCTGCATCTATTGATATGATCATGTGATATTTATTTTTTTCTTGTTGATGCTGTGTATGATGTTGATAGATTTACAGATGTTAAGCCATCCTTGCATTCCTGGGATGAAACCTACTTGGTCATAGTGTATGATCTTCTTGATGATGCATTGGATCCTATTTGCCAGGATTTTGTTGAAGATCTTTGCATCAGCATTCATCAGGGAAATTGGACTGTAATTTTCTTTTTGGCAGCATCTCTGTCTGGTTTTGGTATCAAGGTGATGTTGGCTTCATAAAAGCTGTTTGGGAGTATTCCCATTTTTTCCATTTCATGGAAGAGCCTGGCTAGGATTGGTAGTAGCTCCTCTTGAAAGATTTGAAAAAATTCATTAGGAAAACCATGTGGACCTGGGCTTTTCTTTTTGGGCAGATGTTTGATTACAATTTCAATTTCCTCAATAATGATGGGGGTGTTTAGATATGCTACATCCTCCTTACTTAACTGTGGAAAATTGTAAGTGTCCAAGAATTTTTACATTTCTTCTAGGTTCTCATGTTTAGTAGCATAAAGTTTCTCAAAGTAGTCTCTGATTAACCTTTGGATCTGCAATATCTGTCGTAATCTCCCCTTTACATTTCTAATACAGGTTATAAAATTTCTCTCTCTCTTCCTTTGTGAGTTTTGCCAATGGTCTATCAATCTTGTTTATTTTTTCAAAGAACCAACTTCTGCTTTCGTTGATCTTTCGGATTGTTTTTTGGTTTTCCACTTCATTGAGTTCTGCTTTCAGCTTTGTTATTTCCTTCTATCTCCCTATTTTTGATTCCTTTTGTTGGTCATTTTCTAATTTTTTGAGCTGCGTCATTAAGTTATTCAGGTATGCCCCTTCTTCCTTCCTGATCTATGCTTGTAGAGCTATAAATTTTCCTCTTAGGACACTTTTGCTGTGTCCATAGATTCTGGCAGTTTCTGTCTTCATTATCATTTGTTTCTAGGAAAGTTTTGATTTCTTTTTTATTTCATCTCGGACCCACTGGTTGTTCAGTAGCAGGGTGTTTAATTTCCAATTGTTAAAGTTTTTCTTCTGTGTGGCTTTGTAGTTCACATCTAATTTCAGAGCCTTGTGGTCAGCAAAGATAGCCTGCAAGATTTCTATCCTCTTGATTTTATGGTGGTATGTTTTATGTGTCAGCATGTAGTCTATTTTGGAGAATGACCCATATACATTGGAAAAAAATGTGTATCCAGGTTTTTGGGGATGGAGTGTCCTGTATATATCTACTAGTCTTCTTTCTTCCATAACTCTTTTCAGGGCTAGTATGTTTTTGTTGGGTTTCAATCTGGTTGACCTATCAAGTGTTGATAGGGCAGTGTTGAGCTCTCCCACAATTATTGTGTTATTATTGATTTCTTCTTTCAGATTAGTCAGTAATTGTATCAGATAATTTGCTGGTCTCTCATTGGGTGCATATATGTTTAATAGTCTGATTTCTTCCTGTTGCACATATCCCTTGATTAGTAAATAATGTCCATCTTTGTCCCTTACCACTTTTCTGAGTATAAAGTTGGTGTCATTCATGTAAAGAACACCCCTTCACCAGTGCAACATTCCTACCACCAATGTCCCCAGTCTCCCTCCATCCCACCCCACCCCCACCTGTACTCCAGACAGGCTTTCCAGTTCCCTCATCATTCACTCGATTATGGTAGTTCTCTGTGTATTTATTTCTATAGCTGTACTCACCACTATTTGTGGTGAGCTTCATGGAGTGAGCTGGTATTCCAGCCTTCCTCTGAGGATTGTTACAAAAATCACTTTTATTTTTCTTAAAACCCATAGATGAGTGAGACTATTCTGCGTTTCTTTCTCCCTCTGTCTTATTTCACTCAGCATGATAGATTACATGTACATCCATGTATAGGAAAATTTCATAACTTCATCTCTCCTGACGGCTGCATAATATTCCATTGTGTATATGTACCACAGTTTCTTTAGCCATGTAATCAAGATGTTCAAATGAAGAAAAAGAAAAAAAGAAAACTACAGGCCAATGTCTGGGGCCAGAGAGAAAGCATGGAGATAAGGCATTTGCCTTTCATGCAGGAGGTCATCGGTTCGAATCTCGGCACCCCATATGGTCCCCTGTGCCTGCCAGGAGCAATTTCTGAGCCTGGAGCCAGAAATAACCCCTGAGCACTGCCGGGTGTGACCCAAAAAACAAAAGAAAAGAAAAAAAAAGAAAAGAAAACTACAGGCCAATAAAAAAAGAACAGTCTTCCAGTATTTAGTTAGAAAATACTTATGCTAATGTTGTTCTTAAAAAAAATAAAGTTGGTATCATCAGATATTAATATGGCCACCCCAGCTTTATTGAGGGTGTTGTTTGCTTGGATGATTTTCCTCCAGCCTTTGATTTTGAGTCTGTGTTTTTTCTGACTATTCAGATGTGTTTCTTGTAGGCAGCAGAAGGTTGAATTCATCTTTTTGACCCATTTTGCCACTCTGTGTCTTTTAATTGGTGAATTTAGTCCATTGACATTGAGGAAGATAATTGTCATAGGATTTAATGTCATCTTTGTAGATAAGTTTGCTGTGTTTGTTGGTCTCTCTTGTCTTAGAGTAGACCTGTCAGTTTTTCCTTTAAGGCTGGTTTATCATCTGTGAAGTTCCTGAGCTGTTGTTTATCCATAAAGCTATGTATTCTTCCTTCAAACCTGAACGTGAGTTGGGCTGGGTGCAATATTCTCGATGAGGCATTCATTTCATTCAGTCTTTTCACAATATCCCACCACTGTCTTCTGGCCTTGAGAGTTTCTTGTGACTTGTCTGCAGTAAGTCTTAGGGATCCTCCTTTGAATGTAATTTCCCTTTTTGATCTTGTTGCTTTCAGTATTCTATATCTATCTATGGGATTTGTCATTGTAATGAGGATGTGTCTTGGGGTGTTTTTCTTTGGGTCTCTTTTAGCTGGTACTCTTCGGTCATATAGGATTTGATTGCATGTAGTCTTTATCTCTGGGTGTATCTCTTTGATGATGTCTTTGACAGTTGATTCTTCCTGGAGATCTCCTACCTGGGTCTCTGGGACTCCAATGATTCTTATGTTCTTTCTATTGAGTTTATCAAAGACTTCTATTTTCATCTGTTAGCATTCCTTGAGTACTTTTTCCATTGCCTGTTCGTTTTTCTTAAGGTTCTTTTCCAATTTCTTCTGTTGTGTTGAGTTTTTCTGCATCACATCTTCCAGTACTCCGATTCTCTCCTCAACTGCTGATACCCTGTTGGCGAGTCTATCCAATGAGCTTTTCAGTTGAGCAACCGTGTTTTTCAGATCTGTTATTTCAGTTTGGAGTTTTCTGATTTCTGTCTTTGTGTTCTGTTCAGATGGATCTATGCCTTTTTTTGTGTGTGTGTTCTACGAACATCTTCCATATTTCTATTCTAAACTCCTTATCTGAGAGGTTAATCCTGTGATTGGAATTTATTAGGTCATCCGTGCTTTCATCTTCATTCTCTGTGGATGGTGTTTGCCTGCGAGGTTTCCCCATTGTCACGCTTGTAGTATGGTGTTCCTGCATGTTGTGGTGGGGTTCATTGGTTAGAAAGAGTGCGCAGCCGAAGTGAAGCGGCCCGGCTCTTCTGCTGCCTCTAGTTGACAGTCCTCAGAGTGAACAAAGGCACAGCAGGGCGGAGCCTCCACAGGCCAGAGACCTCAGCTTATTGGACAGCAACCCTCTCAGCCAGAATGTTACTGGGCAGCTTCAAAATGCAGTTTTTTGGGTGCGCTCCCTAGGTCTCTGAGGAAACCTTCAGGGATTCAGAAACACAGAAGGACAGGCACAGAACCTGAATCTTTGAATTTCAAAAAAAGGGTAGAATTTGGAATTAAATATTTTATTTGAAAATATAGTTTAAATTGATACAATGGGGTAAAGTACATGTTACTTTATTGAGATATACTTCAGAATACGAAATGATTTATGAAATTATCTTGAAGTGTCATGCAGTTAGCTTTTTACTTCTGTCACTGTATAATGCCACAATTCTTAAAATTACATTGTCATTTTAATTTTGTATGTATCCTAACTACTTTCAAATGTACAGTAAGTGCTAAGAATAGTTAGAAAAGCTGTGCTATTGATGTGCAGAGAACAATAAATCATTGCAACTTTTTAGAAGTGTTCTCTGTTAAATTTAATTCCAAATATGACCAGCATGGAAGTGGTAATGAGAGGTATTATTTGTAATGTTTTTCTAAATTTATTCCAGAGGTAATGAATATATACTGGAAGAATATATGCTACAAATCCAATATACATTCCAGAATCTATACTGGAGAAATAATGAAGTCATATATACTAGAATCTGACTTTCCTCTTTTTAGAGGAAAATTACATATTTTATGAACTATTTATGCATCTAGGTATAGAAAAAATTAAAGATTCCAGAGTAAAGTAGATATAAACATATTGCATTAATACTATTAACTTACCCTGAAATTTTATATAATCCTTAGCATTATTTTAATACATATTGATTTAGTTTATGTTCTAAAAATTTAAACATAAAAATCATCAATCTTGTGAAAATCTCCTTAATATGGTCATCTAGATCATGTATATATTCTCTAGTATAATGCATTAGCACTTATTTATAAACTTAAAAGAAAATTATAAAGTTCCATACATACTGAGCACCTCTCAAAATATATAGCCTTCTCATTATCAGCATCATACATGGCAAATATTTGCAAGTGATGAACCTGTATTGACACTTTATAAGTACTCACAGTTTCTATTTTACTCTTAGTGTTGTATTTTTTTGGTTTAGACAAATGTATAATGGCATATATCTATCATTGAATATCATCTGACTATGCTCACTGCCCTAAAAATTCCATGTGTTTTGACTATTCATCCTTTCCTTGCCCATCCTCATTCTTGATACCAAACAATAATATTTAATGGTCTTCAGTTTTCCTTTCTTCAAGGATCATTACATAGTTAGAATTATTCAGTGCATATATTTTTTAGATTGACTTCTTGCACTTTGCTATATATATCTGATTCCTTTGTGACTTTTTATTTCTTGATCATATCAGTTTTGTATAATACTGAATAATATTCAATCATATGTACTAGTTTATTCACTTTCTTTTAATTTATGGACCACATCAAGTGGTCCTTATGTGCTACTCATGGCTCTGTGCCAAGCTAAGGCTCCATATAGGATTTTGACCTATTGATTTTGCTATTTTTACCATTGCGGCATTTGTTTTTTTCCAAATATGGTAGTCAACATCATTTCTTGACATTTAAATTATGTGGAGTTTCCTTTTCTCCACATCTACTTGCAGGGTTTCTCACCCCTCTGACCATAAAATCTCTAATATCTACATTCATACACACAGATATGAATATACTTACCACACTCCTTATTCTACCGTTTGTACCTAATGTTTTGCTCTTGCACAATTCTAGGATGTGATGTTTTATTGAAACACCACTTTTAATCCCATTTTAGCACCTGCACTGGTTTTTCCCTTTGCTTGGAGTTTTTTCACCTGAACTAGCCATGTGGTCCATTCCTCAGTCTCTCAACTGTGTCACCTTTTTAAGATATTGGCACTAAAGACCTGGATTGGACAGGCTAGTTTTCCTGGAGCATAGAGTTGTTATTGTGTCAGGAAACTTCAGGGGTAGGATCTCTTTGTATTTAGGCCAACGCTTTTTCTTTCTATGTCCCCCATACTTTGGTGGGCCTATGCAAACACTGATTGCCACTCTAACACTGTTTTTGCTGTGCTCCTTTGACTCTAAACCTTAAAAAAATCCACTTATACTTTTGAGGTTGACTTAAACTAATATGCATGTGCATGGAAATGTAAAAAATACTATGCCTTCAAGTTTAAGGAGTTACATAACTTTTATGGCTTTGGATTGCTTTGTGTACTGCTAAGACATGTTGTAATGTACTACAGTCTGGGGTCTTGAGGGGCAAAGTAATTGTACATGGGTTCTGTTTTATTTTTTTGATGTTCTTTGACTGTAAGTTCAAAATTAGGGTGTCAGCATGGGGATTTCTTCTGAGAACTCTGTTTTTTGAGTGATTGTCCTTCCACTGTAACTTTACCTTGTCCTCCTTTTTTGAATCATTGTTTAAAAATAAAACAGAAAAAAATAACTTAAAAAAAGAAGATATTTGTGCACATAGTGATGCTTAGTGATGCATTCTCTGGCTACCAGTTCCAATAGTTTTGTTACTTGCATAAAATATAGAATTCATCTTCTTATTATAATTTATGTCATTTAAATATATATGAATGAAAAGAGTTTTATTTTTATGTTCAATATCCCAAACAATCCAGAAGAATGCCTGTCTAAAAATATGTTGATTGATGAAATGAATGATTTCTAATACATTTTAAATGCTAGTGAAGTATTTACTGTATAATCATTTGTGAGCTCTGTTTTTCAGTAAAAAAAAGCAATCAATATGTTCTTTAACTTTAATTTTGGTTTTCTTATTTATTAGACTCTTAGCCATATTTCACTTCACTGTATCTGTTTATTTCAAAAAAGGTCATTGTGCCTAACCGAGACCTACATATCATTTAACTCCTCAACAAAATTTGTATGTAATTTTGGGTTCATGGGATACTGCAAGACTTTTTTTTAACCCCAAACTCTTTATGAATTAGAAACCACTACTGATATGAAATAATGTTGTACAATAACGCCAGAGATTCCAGTTCAAACTAAAGTAATTCAATTTACAAGGAGAACAAGAAATAGACCATTTTAGTGTATCAGGCTTTTTTTAATTACTGTATTTCCTCAAATGTTGGACTTTTAGATGCAAAGCTAGCTGGTAAATTGTTCTGTTAACGTGACCTAATTTTTCAGAGCTAGATGTTGATGTGCTCTCATTCAGAGGATGTAAACCTTTAGACCTTCAGACTCTTCCAGACCCAGGCTGACAGTACTTTTTTTTCTGTAGCTAAAATTTGTTTTATGAAATCTTACATGCACACATATATAGAGCTCAGAGCTCTACTATCCTAGTGAGGAGTATAAAAGGTCAATTCCAATTTTTTAAAACTATTCAAAGTAGAATATTTAAAAAAAAAACTATTTCAGCTGGAAAGGGGAAAACCAGTATTGTTATGTTAGCTGGAAGTATCTCAAAGAAACAGAATTGGATTAATTATATTTTATCATTTTTGGTTATTCATGTCTGATAACATACACTTCTTTGTGGCTTCATATTTTTCTGAATTTTTGAGAAGCTGCAAAATTATAAAGATGCCTTTGATATTTCTCCTAGATAACATAGCCCCTTTACTAAGGAATTTTGTACAAAAGGTGATTTTCTATATAGAGCAACTTCTAAAGTGCCAGGTACCAAATCTAATCCTTTTTTAAAAAATAATTATGGGACATAGTATGGTACAATGGCTAGGGTGTTAAACTTTCATAGAGCTGTCCCACGTTCAATCCCCAGAATTTCATATGGTTTCCTGAGCATCACCAGGACTAAATCCTGAGTATAGAGCCAAAAGTAAGCTCCAAGTAATGCTGGGTGTAGCCTTTCAATAAAAAAATATTTATAAAACATTTGAGTACATTAGGTTACCACTTAAAAAACAAAAACCATAAATATAAGGCTATGACACACACACAATGAAATAGGGGTGCTTTTGAAATTCTACTTTTTTTCTTGCAAAATTTATTGTTAAAAATATGGACAAGGGGGCCGGAGAGAGAGCATGGAGGTAGGGTGGTTGCCTTCCCTGCAGAAGGATGGTGGTTCAAAACCAGACTCTATAAACCCAAAGATAATAGAATGCAGACTACCTAATATGTTCAAAGTAATTTTGTTTATAATGGGTTAAAAGTGGGAAAAATCCAATGGACACCAATGGATATGTAGTCTATGGTACAGTTACTCAGTTAGAATAATTATCTTTACATAGCAATAAGGATGAATCATTTACAACTGTATACAGTATATGTCTACAATAATTTATTACTATAAATATGTCTACAATATGTCTACAATCATTTACTACTATGTAAATATGCCTACAATATATCTATCATGTAAATATATCTACAGATATAATATTTGTCTACAGTTATAAACTTTCTACAATATGTTTGCCAATAATAATATGTAAAGCAAAAATAAACATACCCAAAGGGATACAGATTCTTCAATTTAGTTAAAATTTAAATCAAATAATTATGGCTGTGATCTATTGTGGTATAATCTGTTGGATATGAGAGATTATGATAAGCATGTCTTTGGGGTGCTGAGTGACCAGGCACCAGAAGTGGAGTGAAAATTGTTCCATGTACTGTTCCATATAAGCATGTTACTTTATTAAAATTAATTTTCTTCTGTACTTTTGTCTCTTTTGGAGATATATGGTTATTTTACATTTCATACTACCTATCATTTTAACCAAAATATTGGAAATTGGCTACAGAGAGATTAGAAATAATCATACATATCTTTTCTATTCTCATTATTTTTCTTTAATAATCTTTTGTTCGTGAAGCAATATAGTTTTCATTAAATAAAATTTACTTATACATAAAAGGTGAGAAAAAGAGGATTTGCATGTTCAAGAGAGATACATAGGCTATCCCAGAGGGGGTATATAGCAAGCAAAAGTCACAGAGAGCACACTCTTTGATACATAGTCAAGGGAGAACACAGGCTTTAAAGAACAAACCTTGATGCGATCTTTTATGAAATGCAAGTATAAAATAGCCCCCCAAAATTTTACTTTTCTTTCTCTTATGAGTGAGCCCATGAGGCATAGTAGGAGATTCCTAGGACTACATTTATAGGTGTTTGAGACATACTTATCTAGTTTAATCATTTCATTTTATTTGGAAAAGGCAATAAGCATTTAGAGTTAAACACTTCTTTTTTTTTTTTTTTGAAGTTCATTAGTGGAGATTGAAAATAAATCCTCCATGCCTACTGTTCTTTGCATTAGACTACTCTCAGTTAACTATATTGAAGAAAGAACTTCCATATGACATATGATCAGCACAATTTAATGAGAGATGCCTCTTTAATTATTGGCTCAGATTATTGTATATTATAGAAAGTACACAGGATATTACAAGGAAGAAAATCATGTGAATAGAGGTGTTTGAAAACCCTAAACTATCTATATCAACTCCAATACATTTATCTACTCATGTGATTGTGAGAACTACTTTCGGAAAAATAATGTCCCCATTTTTAATGCAAATAGTCCACGTGCTCAGGTTTTAGCCAGTATACACGTATGTCACCCAACTTGAATAGTACTTTTTTAAATTAACTTTTCTTTTTAATTTAATTTTGAAATGTTTTTAATTTTTATTTTGATCATATTGGCTTGCATGTCTTTCATAGTAGTATTTTAGGTACATATTAACATTGAATCAGGAGAATACCCATCATCAAATTTGTCCTCTCTCCACCCCCATTCCCTTCCTGCAACCATATCCCCCCATCACCCCCCATCACCCCAAAACTGCTAGAGTAAGTGGTCCCCTCTTTATCTAACTTAATATTAGTGATCATATATCTGTTTTATATCATCTTAGCAAAGTGGAATAATAATTTAATATGTATCTTTATTGATCATTCCTTTTCCTTATTAAAAACCCATGACGTAGTGACATACATAGTTTATATTCCTGCTGTTAGTAACATCAATTCATCTTTAACTTTTTCTTGATTTTTAAATCTTTGCTTGGATGATCTGAGCAATCTCACTGACATTTATTTTACTAACTATATTCCAAAGTTAACACTACTTCCTGGGAAGACTATGATCTTAAAAGTAATAGTAATGTGTGCTGGTATATATTAAAAGCAATTAATGTCCAAAATTTGAAGGAACTGATACTTATGATCTTATTTAATTATGATAAATGGATATTTTTGTTTTTTCTAGCTGAATTTACTAGGCTAATATTCCATTTATTTGTTAAAGAAAAACATTGTATTTTTATAACTGTTGTTATTGTTCTGTGTGAATCTCTATCTTTAAAATACCCTCAGAAATGTAGAGTAACTGACAAAATATGTTGTGATGGACATCACTATGCTCTCTTGTATCTCCAACTCTGAGGTGTGTGAGTGCTTGTTCAAGACATCATACACTATCATCACTTTGGTGCTCAGGCCAATCTTTCAGAAGTTCATACAACCAATAACCAGTACAACTGGGGTTGCAAAGGCAGGACCATTTACTGTGTAGTGTGGGTCTTATATGATGGTGACTTAAGTTCAGACTCCCCAATGAACTTGACCAAAACTTTGTTAGAGGTCTAGAGTAATGGTACAGCAGGTAGAGGATTTGCATTCCACATTGACAACATAGTTTTGGGCTGTAGCATCCATATGTCTGAGCACAGAGCAGGAATAAGTCCTGGGCACTGCTGGGTATAAGCCCAAAATGAGATTAAATGAAATATTTTTGGATTGTACAGACTTGTAGTATAGTGTTATACTATTGTATAGACCACATCCACCTGTTTCCTTTCCTTCAACCTCCACTTATCCTCTCCTTCAAAGTGTTCCAATATGCATCGTGATGGGATATTCTGCTTTCCTCTTTTTTTTATTGCTCTAATACTCACCACTTCTTATCCCATCTTTGTGTCAGCCTCTCCAGAAAGAGGACCTGTATTACTGCAGGGAGAATAAAATGCTTCTTCTAAAAAATTGTATATTTAAACTTATTTTCCCCAATTTGGCCTCAGTTTTAAAATTTTATCATTAGTCATCAACCATTATGCTGCTGTCTGTTTCCAGGAAGCTGAAACATAAATGTGAACATCACATAATTTATTTTCTGAAACCGAGTATCCACTTTCCCTCAGTTTGAACCCTGGCAATTAGAATAGAAAAGTATAGTTTGTCCTTTGTCTGCCAGTCAGAGGAGGTTTGTTTACCCAATTTGTCAAATCAAGACGACTTGGTGACTCTTTTCCAGGTCTCTTTTAATGCTGATATGTCAGAAAATGGCTCTCACAGTCAACTAGACTCAATTATGCAATTTCGTAAGGGAGACGAGACTTAAGTTAATGACTCTTATACTTGCTTCTAAGAGTCCTGACACCCTGCCATTTAGTGTGAGCATGTCAATGCATTGTTTTGTTTGTATATGACCAGGATCAGGGAATGAATGGGATATTTACCATCCCATTGCATCTCATTTGAGTCAACCTTGTGAAGAGTCTGGGATCGGACCTCTTGTGGTCATTATTAACTCTGCAAGGCATTCTTTCCTTGCAAAAGAAAAAAAATTTTCTGGTGGATATCCTACCAAATTAGTTATGGTATGTACTAGCTTCTTGATATCAACACTAAGGATTTTGGTTCTTTGAAGGTTGGATATTATCTAAATCTTGTTGAAACATTAATCCTTGATTAAAGTACTATAGTACAATGAGTAAGACACTTTTCTTACACACAGCTGACCCCCCACTCAATCTTTTATAGCTCATATGGTTGATACCCTAGAACCTCCAGGAGCAAGCCCTGATCACCAGATAAAAATAAAATGCTATAGTATAATAAGAGCCTGCTCTACCCCTTACACAATAAATATCATTTTAGTTTGAAAACAATCATGAATTTTTATTTTAAAATATCAGCTTTAAATCTGGAGAACCTCTGATAATAGCGTGATTGGTGCCATGAAAAGGAGAGTTGAAGGTCAGGTTATGAGGTGCATTAATTTTTTAAACATTAAATCTTGTAAAAATGGTACTTTATTATTATTAAGTAGAGGTTCTTAAAAGGCCCATTAACTTTGGTGACCACAAAGTGGCACATCAATTATTAATTTGTTTTATGTAAATGGGGTCCCTGGATGACACTACTGTCAGAGTGCATTTTGCTTATGATCAAAATAATCAAAGTCCCTATTTGACAGTATATGCGCTTGGTTTCTCAAATAAAATATGGCTATAGATGCGTAATTCATGGCTCATCCATCGAAGACAAATAGCTTCACAGGAAATTGTGTTAGAGTATAAGAAAATGATCTCCCTGTATCTGCTACAGTGAGTCTGTTAAGAATATAGTTATCTAGCTATACTTGCTTTTAAATTGCCATTGGAGGGATTGAGAAACTTTGGTTCCACTCAGTTGCTACACATGACCTTTGGAATTTCAGAAGGTATATTATAGCAGATAATAGGATTACAAAAGAATCTCAATGAAGCAATAAGTAAAATTTTAAATGAAGTTTAATTTAAGAAGTAAATTATACTAGACCTTTGCCACCCCAACCTCACATTTTAAAATAAACGATGGCTTAGTAATTTTTACTAACAATGCTAATAAGATATGTGATATATAATAGATTGAAAATAATTGATCATTTTAAAACTAGAGCACAGTAGCTCATAAGTACATAGCATACACATTATATGTTATTTGTTGGTATTTGTAATATATTTCCCAAATTGGAGGACCCTAAAAACTCTATATTTTTTGTGGACAGTTCTGTGATCTCATTACAATTTTGTCTCACTTTTACATTAATCTTTGAGAGTTTGCAGTTTTCAGTATTTGGATACAAATCTGTTTAATATGATAAAGCTTACGAAAGATGCATTTTAGGGTCTGGAACAGATAGAGGGGTTGCTTTGCATGCGACTACCACACCCACCCCGAGTTCAAAACCAGGCAACCATATGGTTCCTTGAACACCACCAGGAGTAGTTCCTGAGCACAGAGCTGTAAGTAACACTTGAGCACCTCTGTGTGCTCAAAACAAAACCAAAAGAAGCATTTTTGATCTTTTGCCCCACAATACACTTTTTTGGCACTAATTTTTCCACTTATCTTTATACAGGGTGTGATCTGTATGCACATGTGAAAGTCAATATCTGTATTGCCCAGAGATATTTTCCCATAAAATATTAAGTATAATATTGAAGAAATGAAACACTCTTTTTGTAGCTGCATGTTGTTGCTTAACAATATTGAAGGAGTTAGTCATGACCTAAGTTGTCCACTGTAATAGTTGAATATGTGAGTTGGAACCTGCATGCTACCTTCTATTCTTAGTTGTATGTTTTTTGTGTTTTTTTTTGTTTTTGTTTTTTGTGTGTGTTTTTTTTGTTTGTTTGTTTTTGGGCCACACCCGTTTGACGCTCAGGGGTTACTCCTGGCTATGCGCTCAGAAATTGGCCCTGGCGTGGGGGGATCATATGGGACACCGGAGGACCGAACCGTGGTCCGTGCTACGCTAGCGCTTGCAAGGCAGACACCTTACCTCTAGCGCCACCTTCCCGGCCCCAGTTGTATGTTTTTTTTTTCTTTTTTTGGCAAATTACTTAATACTCTCTGTGCTCTCCTATCTTCACTTGTTTAAAAGGGAATGATGACAATACCTCTTCAAAGGTTTATGAAGAATTAGTGTCTTTGTTACAGTAGATTTCTGTACAATACAGTGCTCGGAGAACACTTTTTTTGGTAACAGGTGGCTGTAAATCCTGATATATGGAGGCAGAAATGCAGGTCCACCAGAGATCTGCTTGGCACATAGGAAGCTGCCAATCTATAGAGTGCTACTTCAAACAGTAGAATTTCAGGATAATTCTTGATTTTCTAAGTCCTCAACGCTTTTCTATTTCAGGCACAGAATTACTTTATAAAAAAAATGAAGTCATGAATGTAAAATGCCAATAGCTACTTCAGTGCTTTGCACAAAATATATTCTGTATATAGGTTTCCAAGGAAAGGGCTCCTGAAATTTCTATCATGTATTTCCCAGTAAATCTAACTGTGGAAAAGTAGGACTTTGCCAACTCCACTAAAATGCTACACTTTTCCAAAGAAAGAAATGTGTAGATATCATGAAAAGCAGGGCCACGGGGTAATAAACATACATTTGAGACCACATTTCATACCTTTATATCTATCTCTAGAGCACATACATAGGCAAACTATATACATTTGTGACTATAGCAAATGTATGTTGCTACAAAATTCAATTAAAGGCAGTGTTAGCCCCTAATTCTAGTGAGACTATGAAATAGGATAACCAAGAGGACTCAAATGAAGAAAATGAAATTAAAAAATAAAAATGAGATTGAAGAAAATTGTTTCAGTTTTTTGAGGTTAGTTATACTCGGTGCTGCTCAGAGACATTCAACTCTGGGCTCAGAAGTGACCACTGGCTATCGTGAGGAAAATATAATTTTGGGGGGATTTGAACCAAGGTCAGTAGCATGAAGGGTAATACATTATCTCTTGTAATCTCTCTGCAGTCTTAATCCAGGAATTCACAACCTATTAGTATATTATATGATAATGATATAAAGGATGGGCAGCTTACTTCTGAGTGTTTGCAATTTAGAAAGAGAAGATGTTTAAATATTAGTTAACAAAGTTTATTAGAGAGTGCTAGCTACTCTGCCATGTGAGAGTGTGTCGTTTAATTGATTTTGATAATGAGAAGAGTTTCAGATGGAAATTAGCACTTTATCTGATCATTAGAACAGTGTGGATTTTCAAGTAGACAATGGAAAGTCATGGAGAAAGTAAAAAAGGAAACACAGAGGTTAACTCAGACAACTTCAACAAATCTGCTATAAGCAAAATGTTAGCCTTTCCCAAAATATACAAAAAAATGATAGTGTCACATCAGGGCCTGATGATGCACCTTACTAAAGAGTGCTAATTTTCTAAGAAGTGGATTGTATTAAATTAATTTGATGAACTGACCATATTTGTAAGGTTACCCTGTGAAATAGTGCAAACTCCCTCTGAAAGGGTTTGAAACTGGAGGTGGGAATGCCAGTTAAACCGTTTGAGTGCAAACAGCATACCAGTTGGTTTTATGGAGAAGGAAAAGAATCAACAAGATGTGATCATTAATTTCACCTAAGAATGAAGGGTAAAAGCAATCTGTGGTACCTCAAGGTTTTTTTGTTTAATAAAACACAGTATTTCGGGGAATAATAGGAGACCAAGATGTGAGGTTTAGTTTTATTTGTACCATATTTAAAAAGTCTGTGGGTAAACTAGGCAGAAATAATAGTAATGGAAGGAGGATTTAGAGGATATGGACAGATATCTACATTCTGTAAATACTTTAGCTAAGCCTTAAGAATGCATATGATGGGGCCGGGCGGTGGCGCTGGAAGTAAGGTGCCTGCCTTGCCTGCGCTAGCCTAGGACGGACCGCGGTTCGATCCCCCGGTGTCCCATATGGTCCCCCAAGAAGCCAGGAGCAACTTCTAAGCGCATAGCCAGGAGTAACCCCTGAGCGTCCCAGGGTGTGGCCCAAAAACCAAAAAAAAAAAAAGAATGCATATGATAATATACAAATAATAATGTATAGACATGGTAAAGATTAAACAGGGAATGTAAGGAACTCAATTTTTAAAGGTCAGGCTTCATGGGGGTACAGGCTAGGAGATGAAAGACTAGGAGAGAATGAATGAATGAATCAATGCCAGAATGGTATGGAGCCAAATGGGAAATTTATTTTATACATTCCTGTTAAGGAATATGTAATGATTTCTTCATTATATATAAATCATCACTTGCTTTAATGGCCTCAGATCTGGAGTTGGCTCAAATACTTTCATCTGGCATTAGCATACCTAGAATATTTTATTTTTTTTAAATTTATTTTATATCAGTACTTTTGTAGTAATCAAAAAATGAATAAGTATGGGCCAGAGTGATAGCACAGTGGTAGGGTGTTTGCCTTGCTTGTGGCTAACCCAGGATAGCATGAAATTGGTACCCAGTCGCCCATATTGTCTCCTAAGCCAGGAGTGATTTCAGTGTGCATAGCCAGGAGTAACCCCTAAGCGTCACTGAATGTGGCCCAAAAAACAAACAAACAAAAAGAATAAATAATAATATTGGCCAAAAATAAATTGTCCCATTTATGTTGATTCCAGGAATCTATACGAATTGAGAAGTAAAATAGTATCAGTGCAAAAATGAATAGGAAATAAATGAAATAGTAATTTTTCTTGCCTTGGTATATTTTGTGAACAAACACAGATATTTATATTTATAAATTATAAGTGTTTGTAACATTATCTTCTTAATTTATTTTTAAATACATTATTTATTTAGTTAGCTAGTTATTTTTGTTTTGTAGCCACACCCAGCAGCGCTAAGGGGTCACTCCTGGCTCTGCGCTCAGAAATTGCTCCTGGCAGGTTCGGGGGACCATATGGGATGCTGAGAATTTAACCCATGTCTGTCCTGGGTTGGCCGTGTGCAAAACAAACTCCCTACCACTATGCTACCATTCCAGCCCCTATCTTTTTTAATTTAGATCCTTAACTTTAACAAGATTGAAAATGGCTTTGTCTGAAAAGTCTCTATTTGTTTGGGGATAATACTTGGTGGTACTCAGGGTGTACTTCTGGCTCTGTGTTCAGGGAATGATAGATGGCCTTTTGGAATCTATCTTGTGTCAACTTCATGCCTCTACTGTACTATTTCCTTGGCCCCATCATCAGTAATTGCTTACTAGTTTATAGTAGTAAATTTTTTTTATGAAGGAAGAATATTTTAACATGATGGTTAGAATTCCCAGCATATCTTGATAATAAAAATAGATATATGTTAAGTTAACTTTATTTTATACTTTAGACTATTCACAAAGAATATCCTAGCTATTGTTTGCTCCTTTTGCTGTCTTTTGAAATTCCTATGTCACAGAATGGAATAGGGAGTGCCTCTTTTCAGGTGGTCAAGGTTCTTTAAAAGTAAAATTTTTATTTGATATAATTAAGACAATATTGATATTAAGGATCAAAATTATTAAAACATGAAGAGTCCTAAATACTTATGACTATAGTAATATTAATTTCCCATGTTTTCATAAATTCTGTTAAAATTTTATGAGTGGTAGTTACTGCTACTTATGATTAATTAAAATATGATTCCTTATATATAGTAAACAGAAATGGATTTTAAACAGACATTATATTAATCACATATGCATGTATGCTATGCAACAATATATCCACAAAATAATTTCAACTATTTAATAATATATTTCAAATGTCTAATTACCATATTAGTTACTTTGAGGTCATTGTATTAATTTAATTTGACATTATGATTAACTTATGGTATTCCTGTTGTAAAAATAATTTAATTATTCCATGGAGGTTATAACTTAATATTTGCATATATTTATATTTATTAATTATCCTGAGGATAAAAGTGATAATAGCTAAATACATAAATATCTTTGCTAAATTATGATGACTTTGTGAGTGCTTGCTACTTTTAAATTTTTAAGCCATATTCAGTTCTAAATATAATGATTAAAAGGTATGCATCTTATTTGGTAGAAGATGATCAATGCAAAATAAGTTTTGCATTTCTAACTAAGAAAGATACACACGTTCTAAGTAAGTTACAAACTTCAGGTTCTTTATTTATTATATGGGACAAATAAAATTCTATTGCTTATTGTTAAAACATGGAAAGTTTTTTTTTTTTTTTTTTTTTTTTTTTGGTTTTTGGGCCACACCCTGTGACGCTCAGGGGTTACTCCTGGCTATGCACTCAGAAGTTGCTCCTGGCTTCATGGGGGACCATATGGGACGCCGGGGGATCGAACCGCGGTCCGTCCTAGGCTAGCGCAGGCAAGGCAGGCACCTTACCTCCAGCGCCACCGCCCGGCCCCTAAAACATGGAAAGTTTTTTTAGTTGTGTTTAGTATGTTGTCAATAGTCAACATGTTGTTTTAGGAAAGACCATGCATTACTTCTTTTCTGCTTGCATTGAAATGTGAGCAGTTGTACATATGACCTTACCAATATGACCCTTTCTGATTGAGAGTTATCTTGTAAAACACATTTTGACATCAAAATAACAACATCGTCAGTATTTATTTTAGCTACAATTTCTACAGTGTTAGAGCTTGATAGAAATATAAATCATACTAATTATATTTTATTGTTTTCTGCTGTAATATTTATATTAATTTAGTAAATACATTTGTAAGATTTTCTTCAAAGTGTTTGAAAGATTAATATTTTGTCCCAATATAACATTGTTATACTAAGACTTGACCTACTTCTTTATGAGTCAGTGTTGATGTTTTTCCTAAAGAAAATATAACAGTGTTGTATAACTGAATAATCAAAGTATGTCATAAAAGCTCTTAACATATATTTTCACAGCATGGAAAAATGAAGTTTATCAGTGTCATTTTCACAAGAGGTTCTTTGAAGAACAGAATAGTAATAGAAACAAAGTCAGGAGACCTCTTTAGTAGTTTGATATTATAGTTCTCTGACTTCCCCAGTGGTTGCCATGAAAAGTTTCAAAATGAATAAAACATAAAAGAGGGTAAAGAAAAAGTGAGTCCTGTAAAGACATTCATTTTTTCCCCTTTCAGACATGTGGCTTGGATTTTTTTAACTGAAAATCAAGGCATTTCAGCAGAAAATTCAGATTGTGAGGGTTGGTTGGAAAAATACATCAGTTTACAAAGAGAAATGCGCCTTGTAATGAACTACAGTGAGCTCTAAAATAAAATTTCTTGAAGTTACGTAGAGAAAAGAATAGAAACAGAATGAAGAACATCCAGATTTATGCATCCCTGTAGGCAGCAGGAGGGGATGACCCCATTACTTTCATTGAGCAATTTGTTCCATCGCTCCTCACACATACCCTCCTCTAGGACTTGTAAAAGAGAAAGATGCACAACTTCGATCAGCTCTTCCCAGTGTCTCACAAAAGGGACAAGTCTGCCTATTAAGGCTTTTATAAAAGCTATTTTATGTTTTACTATTTTTAGTGTTTGCTTAACTTTCTCTGTATTTTTCTGTTTATTTTTCTCCTTAACCTAGATCACAGAATTATGAACTAACAGGATATTTTTCTCAATGCAAGTTGTATAAATGATTTGAGAAAAACTGACAAAGTTCACAGTCTCTTTCAGCAGCCAAATTCAGAAGACTTTAAATGAAACTAAAAATAATTTTTTTTATTATTTGAAAGAAGAAAAGGTTTGAGAGTTTTGGGAAAAAATGTCTAAATTGTTATAAGCATTTAAAAATGCTATCTGATTAAACATCAGCTTTTTACATTAAAGGGATATAATTTTAAATACTCATACAATTGATTATGCTAGCAAATGAACTTATATAAATAAAGTTTATGTGAAGATGATTACAAATGTTTTGTAAATTGCTATCATTTTGGGCAATATTAGGTTTTTTTTTTTCAAGGTTTGAGCCCTGCCAATATTTTTTCATAACTGAAGTCCTCACTCAGAAAAACATGCTCATATGAGTTTATAAGCATATAAGTAAGGACATGAAACTTACCTAACCGAATCATATCTTATCTAAATCTTCAGTGGTACACTCTGATTATTAAATTGGGTAAAGAAAAGAGTGTAGACAGAAAAATTCAGATCTTATAGTATTTCAGTTTTAGAAATTGCACAGAAGTGGTAAAGAAATCAGAAAATAAAAAAATGCCTTGGTTCCCACATGAGGTAGAACATGTTACAATATGAAAGGCATGGTCTGTTGATGAAGGCATGATCTGTTGGGAAGCACCATCCATTACTAAGAAAAACTTGAGTAAGATGAGAAGTGACAGGACTCATCATAGGATTTGTTAAGATGCAGGACAATATACAATTGATTAGCTTCAATGAAAAAAATCAGAAATTCTATTTTAAATAAAAATCAGTGGTAAGAGATGGAGATGTTGAGTTTAAACAAATTATTCAAAGACTGCTATGAAAGCGAAGCACATAAAATACAGTAAAGAAAAGGAACTCACAAAGTTTATTTTTAAATTATTAATTATTTTATTATTGTGCTATTATGGCATATGTGTATACTAACAGAAGACTGAAGGAACTGTAACTAAAGAAGTGAAAGATGGGCTGAGAAATAAAACAGCAGGCAGTGCACTTACCATGCATGCAGCTGAACCAGTTTCAGTCCCTGTCACCCCATATGTAGCTAGCTAGTACTGCCAAAAGTGTTCCTTGAGGACAGAACCAGGAATAAGCCCTGAACACTGTTGGTGTGGCCCTCCAAAGTAGCTCTGAAAACAAATTTTTTTTACTTCTCCATTCTTTAATCATTTTTTTCATGAGAAGAAAAAGAAACATAAGTCATATGATCTAATAAAAATAGATAAAATATCTGAAAAATATATTTAATATTAGGTAAAGTAAAATTTTTATCGACTAAGTGAATGGCATGAATGTATATGCATTTATGCATATAGCATACATATAGAATGGCACATATACATAAAGAAGTACCTTATTCTCAACACATGCTGATAAGTGGTTGAGATTTTATATTGTAAGGCTTTTCCAGTTCTTCTTTGAAAATACTTCTGCTGCCAATGAAGGAATTATTTATTTCCAATAAAATGTACTCCTATGTTTAATGTGGAAATAAAATATATAAACTTATATATAGACTTATAGGACAAAGATCAAGCTCTTAAAAATGGTGTTAGAACAACAGTAAAGCAGCATACAAATACCAAAAGAATGTGGATCTCCTCATACCATCACAAAAATCAATTCAAAATATATCATAGACCCAATTATTTAACACAAAAAAATACATCGAAGATACATTAATTGTCAGATCTGCTTTATTCATTCACAATAGCCAGGATATAGAAACAAAATCATCCTTTGAGAAATGATAAAAGAAAGTGTGTATTTTTGTAAACAGGCACACAAAGAGTTTGATTTAGTTCTAAAAAGGATGCTTTTTTTTTTTTTGGAGGAGGGGTTCAATGTACTTCATTTATGGTCCAGGACAAAGTGGGAATCCCTAGGCCTCTCACCATCTTCAGGGGTCTGGAATAGAAACTTGAGATCAGGATATTCACAGAGTGTAGGATGGGTGGAAAAGAACTCCCCACTAACTAACTCTTCTCTCTTCCTTTTTGTGCTCTCTCTGGGACTGGTGGTCCTGGGCTGTTAACTCTGTGGAAGTCATGTAGACCATGAAGTTCAATACCCTATTGCTGTAGAGAATGTTTCTAAGGAAGGTAAGCCAGGCAGGACCTTAAAAGTCATGTGTGTAGAATCGAAACAAATGTTGAATTCATAGAAACAGTCAAATGTGGATGATCAGAGATTGAGTGGTGAGAGAGAAAAGTGGAAGTATTAATCACTAGAGTCTATACACTTTTTCAGTTAGAAATTAATGATTTAAGGGGACTTAATGAATAGCATCTTGACTCTAATTGTTTCATAAATTACATGAAAATTGTTCAGAGTAGATTATAAAAAGATGCATGTAACCAAAAGATAACAAAAATCATGAATTTATTTCACTATGAGGATTTTAGAGAGTATATGTATATCAACATCATGAAGAGTAGCCTAAAATATACAATTTCTGTTAGTAAAAAATAAGAAAAACTAGTCTTACCCTCCCCATCAAAATGAACCTATAAAATTGCCAGTGGCTAACATCAGAGAAAATCGAGGTCACTCTGGTTGCAATAAATATTTAGCTAGAACACTAAAGCACAATTCATAAAAGAGTAATTAATACATCTATAAAAGAACAATTCTTCTGAAAGACCATGTCAAGAGAATGAGCTACACTGGGAAGAATAATTTTAATTTTATTTAAACCACACAAAATGGTGTTGAGGACTTATTCCGGCTTCTGTTCTCAGGATTCAATCCTGTGGAATTGGAGACAAATAGTGTGCATAGAATCTAAGCTGAGACACTCTTATGTAAGGCTATGAATTTACTCACTGAACTATCCCTCCAGCTCCTGAGAATATATCTTTAAAGGTACATATGATAAAGAATTCTTACGGAATATATTTTCAGAACTCTAAAATTAACCCTTAAGTACTTAAAAATATGTTAAAAAGGGGGCAAGGACTTAAAGTACATCTCCTGATATATTATATGTAGATGACAAACAAATATATGAAAAGATGTTTCACTGTAAAGTAAATCTCCACATTGTATTTCTAACCCTGGGTGAGCTGGTCTGAAGCAGGGTCACACAAATTAATAAACAAAGCCAGTCAGGAGAGAATAATGCAGTTGGCTGACTTCTTGCGTCGTGATCTCTCTGGGCCACCCAATCCGACCTCTATTTTCTAGTTCTACTTCAATCGGGAAGGTGAGGGTCTAAGCGACAGGCAAAAGTACCTGTCTAGGAAGACGTTTACAAGTTAAAGGGCTTGGTGAAAAGAAACAGGAAGTTGAGGAATGTCTTTGGCCTGCGCCAAAGCAGAGTGTAAACTAACGTTTCACATCATGTATTATTGGGAAAATGAAGACCTAATTTTAAGTTCCCAGTTCAGAGAACTGAGAACACCAAGTACTGGTGGAACGCAATACACTCATTTATGTCTCAGGGTGGAAGGGATGCAAAATGGTACATCTGTATTTGTTTTTAAATGGGACATTTACTTTTTAAATGTCCTATTTTTAGAACTTTAGCATTAAATATGAAGCATCCATAATACTATTCAACATAAATTAAGGTATAAAAAGAAATTTAAAAAATTGAGTTATTCAGGTGGTACTTTTTTGAACTACTATAGTATGTATATTATATGCATATAAAAATGTTCCTTAGATATGTACAAATAATGTAAATTATCATTTATGGTTGATAGTTATACACAGGCTATCCAAAATTATCATTTTATACAATTAGATATGTGATAATCATGTTTGGTATAACGAATTAGATTATGTTTGCATCCAATCCATTATTTGTCAATGAACCAGCATACTTATAATGAACATGGTGTTGTGATATGGAATCTTACAATGCAAGTAGTACTTTGTACTTTATAATTTCATGCTTTCATTTAGATTTAAGATGTTCTTGGTTTTTCCAAGTTGGCATGAATTAACAATAAACAGGAATTTTACTGTGTAAAATTTACTTGTGTAAATTTGCTTTTCACTTATCTCTATGGACACAATAAGAAAATTTCTAAACAGTAATCAGTTTTGATTGAAGTTACCTAGAATGTCTTTCCTATATTCAAACAGCCATTCAAATTGCTTTGCATGTAATCAGAAGGAACCATGTTGCTTTTAAAACTTATTGATAGGTTTATACTTTGATTAAGGAGTTGAAGGAATGGAAATCATGTTATTTCCATAGATTTATGATTGTGCATTTTGAGCTGTTAAAATTTTTATTCAACCTATAAAACAATTTCAAAGAATCACTAATTGTGTAATTCTTAGGAATAAGGTTGATTAAAATTATGAATAATGCATAAAATGTATTATCTAGCTAGAAAGAACACATTGGCTTTTTCTCATGATTAGGCATACATGATTAATTTCAAGTTCGTCCCTTAGCATTGGCTTTTACATTTTGGAGGGTGAATGCCTCTAGAGAGTTAAGGATTTTTTATGACCACTAACAAAGACAAATGCTCTAAAAATACTTTCCTGTGTTTGTGATAATTTTGTATCATGTCTGGCTTTCTGTCAACCTAACTTGCTTTATCAGTCAGAAAAGACTTGTGAAGTGTCACTACATGAAGGCCCTGATATCAATGGACTAAAGCACAGCAACATGAGAAGTGAGTTTGGACTGTGACTGCATGTCTATTTCTAAACGGGGAAGGGGGATAAGTAAGTGTTATGCAATTTCTCACAATCACTCACATCCAGCCCAAAGACTACCAATTTTGGTCCCTGAGCAATAAAACAGTGTCTAAAGCATTTGCTTTGCACACAGCCCACCTGGGTTCTATCCCAGGTATCCCATATGGTCCCCTGTACCTGCCAGAAATGATATCTGAGCACAGAGCCAGGAGTAACCTTTGAGTGTCCCCAAATGTGGCTCCAAAAAACAAAAACAGAAAGACACTACCAAATGAAATGCTGTTTGTCACTGTGGCTGGAGGAAGAAGAATGCAGAAAAATCTGGCAAATAAAGGAAATACGGTAGTCCAGAAGTGACCTACAACAGTTTTCCCCATAACTCTACGACCAGATAATGATCCTGCCAGTGGTAAGATAGCAAAGCAATATAATTCTCCTTTGTCTCATGAAAGAGAAAAGAATCCAACTAAGAAGAGCATCAACTATCTCTACCACACTCAAGGAGCAAATTAACTGTCAGAGCAAAGGTCAAGACATCTGATCTTGGCACACATAACACGATTAACCCTAGTATCATGGAAATCTAAGCTTACTCTGACCTGATTCCCTCAATTCACCCCCAGCTGGCAGCTGTGACTCTACAAACATGGAAAATTCTTCTTTGGTCAGAATTGAATTGAGTATTGGCAACAGCAAAACTTGCAAGCTGCAACTCTTTTGTGTACCCATGCCTAATTTAATTCATATTGAATGAAATGTGCACTAATTCCCCTCTTGTTGGGAAAAAATGACAACAGAAAACGTAGTCCACATATTAAATCAAGATTTTCTATAACATTTAATTAATTATTTTGCCTGTCCTCCACAAAACTGAAACGGACTTCATTTCAGCTGTGATTTATTTTTTATACTTGGTGGGTAAGGCGCAGAATGGGTCTGCTCATGGCAAGATAAGTATATATATATATATATGTATATATGAAAGTATATATATATATATAAAGTATTTATTAGCCTAGATCTATTGGTGAACAGAGGCCAAAAATGATTTTCAGGCTTACACATTACCAATTTATGTCAGAGCAACAAAATTATCTGGTTCCTGATAAAAAGATTGAGAGTGTGGTAAAAGGATCTATATATTGGGGGAAGTCTTCCAACAATTTTTAATGATCCTGTGGCCATACTTAGCCTATCCATGTGGATCTAGACAGTTTAGTGCTAATACTCAGTGGCATTGTGGGTCACTACGGCCATATCCCTCAGTACTTACTGTCACCAGGGCTTCACCTGACAGTTCTTGGGTTACAAACATAATTTTGGTGTTTTTTTTTAGTGAAGCAAGATCAATTATTAAACTAAATTTACTTAGAAAAACATGATGGGAGAGCAAGAGAGAAATATGTGTTCAAGAGAGAACATGGACTCTCCAGTGTGGAAAAAGCAAGTAAAGATACTTGTTTAAGGGAGGAATACGCGCTTGAGAGAACAAGCCTTATCACTGTTTATTTTGAACTTTTTTATAAAAGTTTTTATAAAACTTATTTCATAAAAAGTTTTTATAAAATCAATTATCCAGATCTCAATTTTTAACATTTCCCAACCATCCACTTAGAAAATACATAATTCATGTATACAGTGTTACGGGTTCACTTTTTATGAAAAACACAAAAGTTATAGATTTCATCCAGCCTCAGTATACTCTCTGGCCTGGTTCATAAGGCAGTTGTATAAGGAATATGTCTAGGCTAATGTTCTGTAGTGTTATTTTTAGTGTTTATAGGTCCCATTGTCATAGTTCTCCTAATCACAACTCACCAAGTGAACATGTGAATTTCCCACTATATTTTTTTTAAAACACAAAAATTGCATTATCATTTATATTTGAAACTAGAGGTAATAGAAGAAAGAGAACTGTAGAAATTACAGTTCTGAAGCCACTCATTAAAGGAAATCTTGTGGTAAAAATCATTCTTTATTCATTATTTCTTAAAAGACTGTTGGCTCCTTTTTTATTTTTAATAAAAATTTTAATTGAACCATCATAAGATACAATTAAAAAGTGATTCACAATTTAGTTTCAGTAATAAAATATCCAACGCCAGTCCCTTTACCAGTTCATGCTTTCCACCACCACAGTCCCCAGTTCTCCTCCAGCCTTCCCTCTGTATTTTTCTATGGCAGAAGTTTTCTTCTTGCTCGTGCGCACTCTCTCTAACACACAAACATTCACAAATTTTTCTATTTTAGACACTGTAGTTTTCAATATGACTGCAATTGGGGTATCATACCTATTTCTTTACCTACTTTCAGCAGCCTGATCTTGTTCATGGTGATAATTTCCAACTATCTATCCTTGTCATGGTGGTTCCTTCTCTTTCCTTACTGCATTTCCCTACTTTTTATGGGAAGCTTCCTACCATGGACCAGTACTCCTGACTCTTGTCTATATTGTTTTTTGGTATTTGTAACATACCATCTTTATTTTTTTTAATTTTTTTAATTTTTTGGTTTTTGGGCCACACCTGGTGGTTCTCAGGGTTTACTCCTGGCTCTCCTCGCAGAAATCGCTACTGGAAGCCATGGGGGACCATATAGAATGCCGGGGTTTGAACCACCATTGGTCCTGGGTCAGATGCTTGCAAGACACTGTGTAATCTCTCCAGTCCCATAATCTTTATTTTTATATCTACAAATGAGCACAATTATTTTATGTCTATCATTTTCCTTGACTCATTTTGCTCAGTATAATTTATGCTCTCCATGTCCGTCCATGTATAAGCAAATTTTATGACTTCATTTTTCCTAAGAGCTATTTAGTATTTCATAGTATAGTTGGACCACAATTTCTTTAACCACTCACCTGTTCTTGGACACTTGGATTGTTTCCAGATTCTGGCTATTGTGAATAGTGCTGCAATGAGCAAGTGTAGATGCTTTTCCTGAATTATGGTTTTGGGCCCCTATGTTATATTCCCAGGAGCAGTATTCCTGGGTTATATAGGAACTCAATTTCTAGTTTTTAGGGAATGTCTATATTATTTTCCAAAAAGGTTAGACCAGTCTGCATTCTGACCAGCAGTAAATGTGATTCTCTTTCCCCCTACATCCGTGCCAACACAGGTTGCTCATTTTCTTTTTGATTTGTGCCAGTCCCTGTGGTGGGTTCTATCTTTTTTAAGGTTATGGGCAAACTATTTAAAAATGAATTAGACAGAGCATTATGCTGGTGTCCATTTATAGTAAATAAAAATAGGCATACTATGAAACTGCCAAATGAATCTTATCTATTCTTTACTTTTATTTTTCAATTTATGTGAAAGATTATTTAATAGAAGCAAATAGTATTTAAGCAATAAAATGATAATTGTATCAAATTCAAAGTAGGTGTTGGTAAACAGAGACTTTTCTTCAAAAATGTTGTTCCAAGAGTGTTTATTGCAATATTGATGACTGTAACCACGGGATATGTGGAGAGGCAGGAAAGGTCGTTTCTAATATGGGGAACTTAAAAAGCTAAAAAAAATAATGTGGACTAAATGGGATAAAAGGGTGACCCGTGTGATTGTATAGTTATGAAGGGAATGCTTTCCTTTAAGATTAGTACTCTAAAGGAACTCAAAATTGTATCCTTGTCCAAGATGTGGATGTGTCAAAATTTAGTCTTCAGGGGTAAAGGAAAGAAGCTAAATTGTTCTAGTCTATGTAGTACATATTGTTGTATTCAGATGGTCAGTTGGTATAAATTATATATATATATGAATATATACATATATACATATATAGTATAAGTAACCATTTGTGAGAAAACTAATAGTGGTTTAGAGGAGCTGTCTGGTGGTTTGTTGGTGGGACATGATGGGATAGCTTTGAGTTTTATCTATAAGTCACATAGTAAAGAAGCAAATTCTTGAACACTGATATCATCAGATTGATTTAAATGTAACCATTTTTACAAAACTATATGCAGGGCTTGGATAGCATTCAGCATTATTTATCTCAAGCAATAGAAGCTAGGTGATTCTCAGAAAAGAATAGTGGTTATTCTGTTTTGGCTTAGTGCTTGAAGCCATTGCATGTTTACTTTTGTCCTTAGTAGTATGAAACATAATTTTCTCCAGTGTACAAAAATGGAGGCTTACAATAGTCCAATACATAAGAAAGATTTGGCATTTGATTTGAAATTCAAATTCAAGTGAAAACTATTTCACAGCTCAAACCTGTGGGCTACAGAAAACATATTCAATTTAAAAGCACATTTTTATTCAATAAAATAATCAGATTTGACAATGAGGCAAAGTATAGTTTTTACCATGTAAGAATTTTGTGCTCTGAAATGGAGATTGAGTGAGAGGAAGATATCATGAACAGGACCCTAGGGCTGAAATCATTACCAAAGTCTGACTGTCGAGCAATTGACTTTCCAAGTGAACTTCTCTGATTCTCTTGATTTTTAACATTATGGCAGTCTCAGTTCTTTTCCTTTGGACCATGCTGTGATGTCATGCTGAGAAAGTTCTCTCAGCAGTCTGCTGGGAGGCATTTATAGTGGGATTTAAAATTATTCAATTCATATATGAATGAGTGTATTATCTAGAATCTGCAGATTAGATCATTTGTCGATGTATGGCTTTGAACTGTGTGAATTAAAAATTAAGTGAAACTTAAAATGAGTACTACTTTGAATTAAATGGACTAGAAGGAGTGTAATCAGTGATATCAGAACCTTTATTCAACATCGAACCATAAAATTTGGAATTGTATGACAACTTTGTGGCCATGAAATCTAGCCTCTTACACAATGCAGAAATTCCCTTGTGAAAAGATTTTTAGTAATAATCTGAGCTGGGGCCTGAGAGATAGCCTTACAAATGGCCCACCCGGGTTTGATCTTAGGCATCCCAAATGGTCCCCTGAGTCTGCCAAGAGTGATTTCTATTGCAAAGGAAGGAATAACCCCAGAATGCCCATGGGTGTGGCCCGCAAAAAACAGCAAACAAAACAAACAAGAATCAATTGAGAAAAAAAAATAATGAAAGAATCATCTGAGCATTGTTCAAAGAGCTTTAGATGATGGGAATCTTACTCCAGGAGCAGACATGCTACTGTTCAAACTTTAGTTAGAAATTTTCTTAAATTGGGGTCGGGCGGTGGCGCTGGAGGTAAGGTGCCTGCCTTACCTGCGCTAGCCTAGGAGACGGACCGCGGTTCGATCCCCCGGCGTCCCATATGGTCCCCCAAGCCAGGAGCGACTTCTGAGCGCATATAGCCAGGAGTAACCCCTGAGCGTCACCGGGTGTGGCCCAAAAACCAAAAAAAAAAAAAAAGAAATTTTCTTAAATTGAACTGAAGTATACCTAGCAAAAGAATAATTATTTTTGCATTGATTAATTGAGTCTAAAAACTATTAAAGAAATAATAGAAAATCTCTACTTTAAGCATCAACTCTACTGGTGGATTTACCAGCAATTCCATCTATCCACATTGACCTAACAGAAACCCCATATAGCCAAGGGCCTAGCTAGTACTTGAAACGTTCTAACTGGACCTTAAAATTCTGCCCCACCAAGATGGATAAGGCAATTAACAATGCGTAAGGCAAATGACCAAAACTAAAGAACTGAGGCCAGCCAGACCTATAGACCTATAAGATACTAAAGTGTTTTTAACATTTTTATCAATTGATAAGAACTGCAAAAAGCCTTTTAAGGCTTGCAAAACGACTCAATTTTCCTATAACCACTCACCCACACACACCAAATGAGATATACTTAACTTAGTCCAATATTAATCTCTTTCCATGCTGAGAGTTCCTTTTCCTTCTCCTTTATTTTCCAATAAACTTTTCTACATTCTAACTCTGAGTCTGAGCATCATTATTACTCAATATTTTAATTCTTGAAAATATTGAAGAACCTGGGAACTTTGAACGACCACAGAAACTTGCCATCATCGCTCCTGCATCATTTTCACTCATTATTTATTGATTCATAATACTGTTTCCCTCATGTACCATGTTTTCTGAATCATATATTTTTAGATTTTATTTTTGTTGCAATTAGGAGGGGTAAGACTTGTGTTGCGATGGAAGTATGTGAATGGTCACAAATAGTGAATGGTCACAAATAGTGTGTACTTTTGGTTTTTCATTGCATTTGAGCTATTATGCAATACACAGTAAATTTTGTTAATTTTTTTTTTGTTCCCTGGAGTTTGAATTAACTTACTTTCCTTTGGTCATTTAAAACAATTTTACAATTATATGTAGTTTATTTACCACGTAAATATTTGTCTTTTTACTTTTTTCTTTTGAACAAGTAAGTTTCTGTTTGGTTTGTTCATTTATAAGTACAAGTACATTTATAGTATATTTATAAGTACAATTTTTTTCCTGATAATAATTTTTATTTTGATCAAAGTGGATTACAAAGTTTTCAGAGTAATATTTTAGGTACATATTAACATTGAATCAGGGGAATTCCCACCACCATATATTTTTTTGTTTTTTTTTTGGGCCACACCCAGCAGTGCGCAGGGGTTACTCCTGGCTGTCTGCTCAGAAATAGCTCCTGGCAGGCACGGGGGACTATATGGGATGCCGGGATTCTAACCAACCACCCTAGGTCCTGGATCGGCTGCTTGCAAGGCAAACACCGATGTGCTATCTCTCCGGGCCCCCCATCACCATTTTTAACCCACCACCATTTTTTATATTTTTTTCAATTTTATATCAGTGTTACTCATCATAATTAGCTTTTAAAATTATATCTTAAAGGTTTTGAAGGAATTTCAACAAGATGCCCAATATTTCTGTACCAGAGTGAGGCAAAGTTCCTAACTGTAGAAGGGCTTTATCTAGACACACAAAATCCAGGCTGTTCTTAGCTCCCAAAAGTGAATCCTTAGTGACAATATAATTTGTTGACACTTTAGTTTTCTTACTTTATTTTCTGCTCTATTAAGTTTGAGTTTTAGTTTGTTCCTAGTCAATAAGTTACTTTGAATTGCTGGCATGAGAGGCTGGGCATTTTGGTTTATGATCTTGTTACAACTCTAGAATTAGTGGTTGGTAAATTATCTTTGAAGCTTTAGCACTCACCATTCAAGGTAAATGCATTAATGGTTTATAGTTTACTCTAATATGGTATAACATGACAAATTACCTAGCTTATAGGGATATTTCTCTTTAATTGTGTTTTAAGGATTTTTTCTGACTCAGCATTTTCATCATGTTCTATTTTGGCATTTTTAACTTTAAGAAACCTTACGAATTCTTGAGTGGAATTATTCAAATATGTTATTGGTTTGGTTTGACAGATTGGCTAAACTGGTCTATAGATTCTGTTAAAATTGTTTTTGTAAAGAAGGAAAAATCATAACTTCATGACTAAAATGAATAAAATCTCAAATGATTTTATTGAGATTATTCATTAATGAGGGAACTAGTAAGATATTTCAAATGATTAAAAAGAAAATCAACAAAACAATAAAAACAAAAAGTAGGATAAATCCAATTAGAAATTCTGAAATGAATTTACAAATAGATGCATACTGCTCTTTTCCATAGGGCAGTAATCAATCACAGAATCTCCCTGAGGCAGTATTCATTTACATTTCTATGGATACATTTGCATAATAATCAGTTTTATGAGACTGACAAAGATGTAAAAAACAACCCTGAAAGTTAATGAAAGGCCAATATAGCCTAGTAATGTGTTATGTTCTAGATACCTTTCCCAGTATAACTTTATGCTCTTATCAAGGACTTCCACAATTTTTCTTTATAAACCAAATAAGGATGTAAAACGTTTCCATCCTGTACTAGTTTATGTGTTGTTTCATCCTTCTAGCCATTTTAGCATAACAAGTTTGTATTTCTATTTGAGCCTAAGAGAAAATCAATTTTCTAATTTTGCATGGTAATGTCATCTAAACAGAAAAGAGGGGCTTTATTGGCATAAAAACTATTTAAGTTGGGGAGAATGTCCACCTCCATGAGCTGGAGAAGAAGTCTTAAGAGAAGGAAGTTCGGGATCTGATTTTATGCCCAGCAGAGATAGAGTGACTTAACAGCTTATACATATTCCAGTAGTTTCCCAGGAAATTTATACATATTCATAGTGAGCATGCACAACTGAAAAATATACATATGTTGCCTGTATAGAAAAATGGTAGAGAAAAAGCCATCAGGCTGATTTAGTCTGCTACAGAAGAGCAAGTGAACTAGAAGTCCAAGAGAATTCTACAGTTAAATCTTCATTAGCCTATACTGTTTGACCAGGGTCTTGAAGTCCCTATCAGTGCAAAAGTATTCTTTTATTTATGTTCTTTTACTAACCAATCTAAAGAGAAGGTACAAGATTAGACTCAATTTATTTTATTAACCTATTCCTTATTGATCAAGATTATTATGGGGGTTTGTTGCTAGACAGCTCAGATTGGGATTTTGATTTTACTTTGTTTGTATTGTGCCTGGAGGCTCATAGGCAGTGCTGGCCCAAGGGAATACTCCTGGTGGTTTTTTGCACAAGCCATCACTGTGGTACAACTGGTAGTACTCAGGGTCACCAAGGCTACAACTGGCATGCCCAAGTAGTGCTGAGGTTTAAATTGGGGTCTTAGCATATGCTGGGTATTTGCCCCTGACTGAGTATCTCCTTACGGACTATACTATTGGTCTAACACCTCATTAAAAAAATAAGATACCACAATTTACAAAGTTATCCATAACTGAGTTTTAGGCAAACTATATTCCAGCACCAGAGCCACCACCAGTGTCAACTCCCCTCATACATTGTCCTCAGAGGGTTCTCTTTTTTCTTTCTCTTATCCCTATCTTACCTCCTTTACATGCATATTTTTAAGTTTGGTGGTTGTGGTTTGGTGCTCAGGTTGTTGACTCTGGCTTATATATCCTGCTATACCTCTTCTATAATGAGGATTTACCAGAGACCCTGACCTCTGCCTCTGCCATTATTTCCTGTCTTCCTTTTATTGTCACTCCAATAAAATTTTTTCCTCCTTTTTTTCCTTCTTATATTATGGGGTCAAATGTGATTGAGTCATTTGTCCTTTAATACTTTGTGTTCCCTTGGCCAGTTATTCTATATACCACAGACAAGTGAGATCATCCAGTATGTGTCATTCTACTTAACACAATATTCCTTAGTTCCATCCAAGTTTCCAGGAATTGCATGAATCCATTATTCTTGCAGCTGCATAACATTCTATTGTATATGTGTGCATACATATCACACATTCATAATCCACTCATATCTCATGGGTATCCACATCATAGTGATTGTACTTACTGATACAATTAATAATGGGGATCCAATCTGATGATAATATGACACATTCTCCCAGAGAGAGGTTGTCATAACCTCAACACTACAGCCTCAGACCAGTATTGTATAGATACCTTCTCTTAACCCTACTGAGTTCTGAATTTCAGGCAGAGGGGAAGAGAAGACGCAGAGTTATAAAAAGCTTTAACAGCTAAATGTTAAACATTAAAATATTTAACAAATAAATTTAGATTTATAAATAACTAGTTTTTTTTGTAATCTGTAAATGTAAAAATTACTTAATTCATGCCTTTTATAACATATCTGTAGCTTTACCCTTAAGGACAAATATACTTGGCTTAAAATAGATATTCTTCATAAGTCATTCCCATGTCATAAGGAAAGGCTAAATACTGAACCCATAGATTCTATTCCAATAATGTAGACATAACATATGAACTTCTTTTTTCAATAAGTTATATATGAATACAATATAGTTGTGAACATAATAAAATATCTTAAAAGATCCATAGAGTAAAAGAATAAAAATCAATAGAATATTTTCAAAGACTTTATTTTCAATATTTTTAGATAGAGAAAAATAAATGTGATAAACAGGCTTCATGTAAAATACAATTTGCCATTTTATGACTTGCTCAGTTGCTTCATACTTTGGGATGATAGGTGAGTTTTTCTTTATTTCTTACTAATTTGACTGAAACATGGGAGATAATAGCACCAAGTCATAAAGGGAAAATGAAAATATGAGAAGTTTAAAGGCTAAATTAAATAATACAGCACTTGAATAATGAGCCAGCATTATCTGTATTCTTCAAAACCTAGAGTATTTTTGAATATTATTATGTTCTCTTTTTTTGTATTACTTTTCCTTTAGGTCTAATTTTTCAAAATGTAAGAGGAGTACAACCCTATAAATCATACTGGTTTTTATATTTCTTAAGAAATTTATATAAAGGCAAATGATTTTCTCTTTTAAATCTTATTTTCTTTGTTTATATGATAGAAAATTGACATGCAGATCACAACCAAAGTTGCTAATCATGTGGAAAATCTGAAGTATGAGTAGAATAGAGAACAGGATAAATTGAAACAATGTTTGCTCTGATAGTAAGATTCACTTGAAAAATATCTCTAAAATTTGTCAGTTAAAAATGAAAAAAATCCTAGTCATTTTTACAGTTTGGTCAAATTTAGACAAGATGTTAAATTTGTGAGCTGTTAGTTTGCAAGTGTTTTATAACTCATAAATGATCAAGGTTTTATTTATTAACATGCTTCATTAGAAGGATACTACTTCAAATATTTTAGAGGTTTTAAATATTTGATAATCAATATTTACACCATACAGACATATAGATACTGTTAGTATAATGCAGCATATAATATTGACAGAGTAGTTTATTTTCTCTCCTTTGTAGCCACCCCGTATCATCTCTGTACCGTTCTGAAATTATTAGTAGTGATTTTATTTTTAAATTATCTTAAAATATTCAGCACATCCTTAAACTGATTTTACAGTTTTTAATTTTGTGTAAATATAATGAATATAGGTATCCTACAATCCTACTTTTGAATTTTTTCATTGTAAAATTTGTTCAAATTGATTTGTATGTTTCTAGCTTATTTTATATATGATATGATTTATACTATTCATTATTTAGTCAATATATCAATAGGTATGCTATCATAAAAATAATTATCCAGGAAATTGCAATAATATGTTAAACCACTTTGGACAATAGTATGATAATGATGATTTTCTCAGACAATTAAAATATATTTATTGTGAATCAATTATGAATAAAAATATAGTATGTTCATAGAGTAACATTTCTATTGCCTCTGAATTAACCATTCAAAATACTGTCATAGACTGTTCTAATTCAATGCTAAGATATTGTTTATTTCTACATATTTTAAAGGAAATACATTAAGGAAGAAAACTAAGCACCAGTATTGATGAGTATTGTGAGCAATAGACTTCTACAGTGAATTGTTAGTGAAATTCTGGTCTCCATCATGATGAAGTGACTTGGTTTGATGTGTTTAAGAACTCTGTGTTTAAGATGTGTTTAAGATGATCTGCATCATCTTAATTGGCTACATACTGGTGAAAAACATAAAAACAAGTTAATCAAAATGATATCTCACAAAATCTAATCAGTTAGCACCTTAGTCCAGAAAAAAAAAGGTTTCAGGCCACTTGGCCTTCACTCCACCTTAGTCTTAATAGATCGAAGGGAAAATGTGTGAGAAAATGACCAATTCCCTCTCATTTTATGCTATGTATTGCCTTGGTATAATACAGAGAGTAATAAGTATGTTCAGCAGTGTTAAATTGCCACAGTGAATATGACACATATGTCATGTTCCACCATGAATAGGAAACAGTGTTGGTGTTGGCTTCAGTTGTGGAGGGAGAGAGTTTTGGCAGAATGAAATATCCTAGTAATATACTATCATCTCTGTTATCCATTAAGCAAAATGGATTTTTAAGCATTTTTATTTATTTCTCACTTGAAAATTTTGTCAGTTTTGTTTGAAACACTGATATTTGTCTACTAGTATAACCAACTTTAGACATTTCTGCTAGATAATCTAAAGTAGTACTTGGTCTTTATTTCACATGTTTTGCATGTACAATTCTCATAGAATGAGAACTATAACACATAACCATTTATAACCATTTTTATAAATAGTAAAAATATCTATGCAGAGTGCTTTTTATGGTATTTGCACTAGGTTAAATTTAAAGTTAAAATTAAGTTATTTCTGTTAACTTCAAAGTTTTTATTATACCTTAAATAGAGTATTTGATTTTTTCTATGTTGGCAATTTCTGTGTTAAATAGCAGGATACAGTATCTTCACTCATGATCATATTCACTCTATTGATAATATTTAAATTAAATAATTTTTGTTGCCTAGAGATGGTGAAACATATATTTGATTTTATATGAACATCAAGAGTGTGTTATTGCAATTCCTAGAATTTCTCAGAAGGTAAGGAGAAACTATTTGAATGAGAATATATAAAAATCTTCATTCTATATCCATATGCTTGAGGGGAATAAATGATTTTATGAGAGAGAACAGAATTTTTAATAATGGCATGCTATTAATACTAAAAGATTTGGGGCACAGTACTAGTTTATTAAGAGATTATTATATTTACAGGGGAAACAGCTCCATCTGACTCTGAAAGGCTATGCTAAAAATTAATAAGTTGGTACAATTTGGAATGAAGCACTTCTATGACTTTTTTTTCCCTGCAGATATCACCCCCCTCCCCCGCCAAGCATCTCCTCTCCCCTACATCTTTCAAGTTATTAACCAGATTGCCTAAGGGAGAAACCTTCTCTTGGAAAATAAAGTGTAATAATTTCTTTAGGGGCTTTTCTTACTTGGCTTCAGTTTCTTCTATCTTTTCTAATATATTCACTTTTTTTGTTCACCTTTCTAAAGGAGGCATTGTATGAAAGCTTTCCTACAGGGAATTTACAATATCTAGTGATGTCTGACTCCTTTTTTTTTAAAAAGGCTAGACACTTCCTCACTGAAAGAAGCCTTTTATCAAATCTATTATGCTCCTTTCCCACTGTTATAAATCCTCTATATTTTCTTAAATAGGACAGATTATTTTAGGAATCCAGTCCCAATGCCATTGTACTTGAATTTACTTGTGTGTTTTTTCTCTTAATCTCTGTAAACTTATAGAGCTGCAGAGAACTCACTCTTTTGTTTGCTTTGTGTAGTTGTTAAGCTTTAATGATAAGTGATGAAGGAAAGAGATTAAAGAAAATTTTAAGATGCCAGGAAATCCTAATTCAGTTTGAAACAAACACGTTGGCTTGAAAGTTTCTGTCAGTTTTCAAGTATTTTAGCATTCTGGTATATGAATACTTGTCTATATTAAATTGCATTTAACTTGCATTGGACTCAGGGTAAGTATAGACTATCATTCTATAAGATCCACTCAGAATAGAGGAATAATGAAAACAATATCAACAAAGGAAAAATTCATGTATGATATGCTATGAAGTAATTATAAGTTCCTGAATTGAAAACGTATAAATTTGGTATAGACACAAAAATATCAAGGAAAGGATGGGGGAAATGCTACGATATTTTTTTGCTCCGAAAAAAAAATGCAGAGGACAGAGACAAAAGCTTCTTTTTGGATCCAGGGCCTTCATGTAGCTTCATTTAAAATAATCTGTACTATTTATGTAATGGTAGTAGTCTTCTCAAGACCTGTTAGTTCCCCACAGTCAGGTGATACTTGAAAGCTAAATGAGCTCACATCCAGGTAACACTTAGAAGCCAGGTAACACGATGGACATATTAAGAACAGCCCTTCTGGGGCTTGAGAGATCACAGAGTGGGTGAGGCATTTGCCTTGCACCAGGCCCACCCACGTTCAATCATTGGCATCCCAGATGGTGCCCCAGGCCTGCCAGGAATAATTTCGAAGAGCAGAGCCAGTAGTAACCTCTGAATGCTGCTAGTTGTGGCCCAAAACAAACAAGCAAACAAACAAACAACAGCCCCTCTGACCTTTTGCAAAGAAACAATCTGATCACACACTTTAAATTCTAAGGCTTTTATATAATATAATCCATTTCAGATATACATTGTGTAAGACTGTGTTTAATTTCACAGTTGTTTTTTACCATTGTATTTCTTTAACAAAATAGCTAAAATTGACATTTTTTTCCAGTCAATATTAAATGCAATGGAATTTCAAGAGAGAAACTGGTAGTTTTTAATATAAAACAGTTTATTTTACTTAGCATTTTACATTTATTTTTGGAAAGTATCTCATTACATTAAAACTACTCAAAGCACCAAGGGAAATTATTGAGAATAGCATTCTGTTATTGATTTGTGATCCTGTGATAGAGTATGGACTTTTTTTTCTACCAGGCACATCACTATATTAGGGTCTTGATAAATATGTTTTTGGGGTAACTTAAAAATCATTTTAAAAAAGATTGAGATAACTTTTATAAGAGTGGATAAATCTATATATGTTAGGAGTATAATGTTATAATATACTCACCAATTAGGGTTAAATATCAATCAACCTCTATCTATAGGATCCTTCCGTTCCCATCTACTACTTTGGTAACTTCTATTCTGATTTCAGAGTCTAAGTGTTGATTTTGTTTGGACATTGATTTTTGGAATTTTTTTTGTTTATATACCACATGTGAAGGAGAGCACTGATATTTCTAATTCTCCTTCATCCTTAAGTTAGTTAGTATGACATCTTCCATCTTTATGCAAGCTGTAACAAAAGACAAGATTTCATCTTTTTTTATAGAGGAGTAGCATCCCATTTTGTATATTCTATATACCACAACTTCTTTATACACGTGGCTGTTGTTGGGTACTTATGCTGCTTCTAGATCTTCTATTTTTAATATATAGGGGCAGGAGGTTAGAGGCTTCACCCTGCTATATTCAGGGCTTACTCCTGGTTCTATGCTTAGAGATCATTTGCTGTGGTGCTCCAGAGGATTAGTACAACATTTACCACCGAACATGTATCAATTCCATTCAAGACAAATGCCTTACCCTATAATCTTTCTTAGGCTCTGTCTTCAGATCTTGGCCATTAGAATTTGACTTTATTTAATCTTTATTTTAATATTTGGGGCCATAATATTTTGTATATAGTGGTTAAATAATCAGTTACATTTTTGGATACTTAAGATTAATCATTTTTAGTTATCTTTAAATGAATTCTCTCATAGGAAATAATGTTTAAAGTAGAAGTGATTTTCACAAGTCAAAGTCGAAGAAGTCTAGCCCATCATTCAACAATCTTGTAAATTCATAGAAGCCACTATAGTAACTCTTTTATTTATGTAAATATCTGCGACTAATATCTGAAAATATAAATGGTTTTGTATTAGTTGACAGACACTAATACTTTGTGAGATCGACTTCAGTAAATACTTGCCTAAATAAGGGCTTAATATTGTTCAACTTGCTATCCATGTTATCCTGAGTGAATGATTTCAGTAGCCACTCAAATGTATTACTTGATTTTGAATTAATTCATATTACACTTACAAACTTTTTATTTTTCTCAATTTTTTAAGGAGTCCCATATTTATTTACATAATTACTTATGTGATCTCATATGAGAAACTATAGTCTTGAATAAGTAGTTTTAGGTGGTATCTAGGAATAGTTTAATTAAAAATAAAATTTTTATCACCATTATAAATTATAGGTTTACTTTGGAATCCAGAATTAGCAAATATGGGCAGTGTAAAGTACGGAAAAAGGACACATGTGCTCCCTGGGCCCATGAATAAGGTGCTTGCATGTACATCTTGCCCACATCAGTCCTTTGATGTATCCCTCTGATACTTTCCTACTTTCATGCTGGCTTATGTATGTCAGGCAACTCTGCCCTTGGAGAAGGTCACTTTCTCTCTTGAGGTCATCTCTCTCTCTGTCTTTCTCTGTCTCTCTCTTTGTCACTCTCTGTCTCTCTCTGTCTCTCTCTTTCTGTCTCTTTCTGTCTCTGTGTCTCTGTGTCTCTCCCTCTCTCTCTTTATCCTCTCCCTCCACCTTCCTCAGCTTGGGGCCAAGTGGTCTCAGCTGCATTGGTGGAGGAAAAAATAAGGACTGAACTAAATATCCAAGCCAAAGTCAATGACAATAGAATCAAGAGACTTTAACAACCTAAACTTAAATGAGCCTGTTATATGGGCAGGCCAAGGGGAAAAGGGTGGTAAAATGGGATGCACTCTGAAATCCTTGGTGGAGAGAGATTAACACTGTGGTGGGAATGTCCCTGATTCACTGTATAACTGAAATTTAACTATGAAGAACTTTGGTGTTTGTTTGTTTTGTTTTGTGGCCACACCCAGCAGTGCTCAGGGGTTACTCATGGCTCTGTGCTCAGAAATCGCTCCTGGCAGGCTCCAGGAACTATATGGGATGCCTGGAATGGACCCCTGGTTGGCCTGGGTCTGCTGGTGCAAGGCAAATGCCTCATCATTGTGCTATATCTCTGGCCCCACTAATATGAAGGATTTTGTAGATCACAATGGTTTCAAAAACAAAATAAAATAAATATTTTGGTTTTTACTTAGGATGGGCAGGTGGAGTAGATACATCAGTAACTAAAGTCTAATTCTCAATTATGTCTTAAGGGCTGCTTGGCTGCTTGATTTTATTCATATATAGTTTTTTCAACAAATAGTTTTTACCAACCTTCTGTCTGAATTGAGCACTGGAATTATATCATTCAACAACATTTGATTAATTAAATAATTTATATATCATGCAGTTTATTGATTTAATCCTGCACTGGTGACTTTTAAAATAGTCACAGAGTTGGACAATCATCACAATTTTAGAATAATTTCTTTATCTCGTAAAGATACGCTGTACCAATTCGCATTAAGGTTCCTCTTTTCAACACTCAACAGTCACCAGTCTATTTATGTCACTATGAAATTTCCCCATCCTGGATATTTTGTCTAAATGGAACCATATCATAGTTTTCTGTTTGTCTTTGTTCATTTAGTGGAATCTCAGTCCAAATTGTTTCATTTCCTTTTTATGTAAAGTAATTGCAATCATCAAATGATAACAATTTTGTTTTATTTCTTCTTTTTTTTAACTACCTAAGCAGTGCTTAGGGAACCCAGAGGCCACTTTTGGGGATAAAATGTTTCAAAGTGAGGCACCGAGTATGACATGCTGTTTGGGCCCTGCAGTGACAGGAACAATTAAGGTTATGCAGGTGAAACTCAGATACCTCCAGGTCTGTACTGGATATGCTGGGCAGTGGGACCTTGTCATACAGAAGATAGATTTAGGCTCCCATGCCTTTGACCCTTGTCTTGTTTATTGCCCCTGTGCATTTTGTTTATCCTGTCATAACTTGAAAATCATCTGCTGGTTTACATTTAGATTCCCATTATATAAGTAAGGTTGTTTTACCCATTGTAGTTCTGCTTGGGGAAAGTCTGACAAATGGTCAGTTTAGTAAAATACTGGGTAGTTTATAGCAGGCTACCTTTGTTTCAGCTCCTTACAGCAGCATTATCAAAGCACCTCAGAGATATCTGATGAGCGTGGGATCAAGTCTTAGCTTAACACTTTGTCTAAACTATCCATGATCAAGTGACTCGAAATTGTTTGACATTTCTTTTAAATTTCAAGAAATGTTGTATTTTGGAGGACAGAACAATATTATAGTGAGTAGAGTCTTGTCTTTCATGCAGTGAACCCTAATTTGATCCCCAATATTCCATAAGGTTTCCTGATCCCTGTTAAGAATGATCCCTGTGTACAGAGTCAAGAGTAAACGGTATATACTAGAAAAAATAATTGGGATTTGATGAAGTTAACTGTGTAAATTGGCTCTTGTGATTTTGTCCATAACTAAGGCAAATGTACAGCCCAATGTCATAGATTTTCTTCTATAATTTCTTTCTATGAGTTTTCATTAAGTACTAGTGCCAGTCTCTCTTTGTCTATGAAGTTTCCAGGTGATAATGCAGATAGTTGTCCTGAAAATAAATTTAAAATATTAAATATTTCGAGCTGCATTCTAATGTGATCTGAACCTGAAAACTGTCTTACGTGGCTTCTCCTCACATGTGGAAGACGAAACATTTTTATTGCTTTCAAGGTCACATTCAATTATGTCAAGCCATAAATTGAGACTAGCTAAGGACCACTAAAGTTGAGTTTAAAATTTTTAGAACAGATCATTTGGCTATTTACATCGGAGCCAGGTGTTAAGCTCTTAAAACACATAAGCTGTCTAGAAGTCTGACTCATAGTGGGCTCTTAGAGAAGAGGAATTTAGGCCAGTCAGAAACTGAATACTCCTTTATTTTCAGAGCTATCTGGGAATCTTTTACCTTTAATTTTGAGAATTTCTAAAGGCATGTTAATTAGTAAGCATGATAAAATCTTCAAATGACTGTTAATGAGTAATTCTGCACCCAGGAGGGGAAATAGAGTTTCTCTTGATTATCAACTAACCTCTGAGTTTCATCTTTTAACAACACGGTGGTTTGTTTGACTTGAACCAAATACTTTTATTGGAATACAGGAAGTCCCAATGCAAAGAGACTGGAGCAGGCAATCACTGGTAAACTATTGAGCCATTGTGGAGGCTTTCTCATTTGGAGACTAAAAATAATAGCTCTTCTGCTGAGTTGTTTTAATGATTTTGTTTCCGGAACAGAGGGAAGGTGCTGAATCTATCTTAGTTTTCTTGCCTTCCAACTTACATAGAAGATTTTTCTGTGATTTACATATAAATGGCCAAGTATAATAGGTCCATTAAATGAATAATAAAGCAAGAGGCATCTAATGGGAAGGGAACATAGAGCTTGCTCTCCAAGCCCCTGTTCTCCTTTGAACGTGATAGCTTGCTTGCTTATTTCATGTTTCTTTGCTAACTTTTTCCACTCTCTTCAGCATGTACTCTCTCTTCCTCTACCCTTTCATTCAGCGCGTACTCTCTCTTCCTCTACCCTTTCATCTTTCTTAATAAGTTTCAATAAGAGACTACTTTGTTTCATTTCAGTTTTTTAAAACAGAATATTTTCCTACCAAATCTATGCTAAAGATGATTAACCAAATACAAAATTGACTCTATATATTTCGGCAAGAAGAACTCTATCCTAAAGTTTGTCCTAGGATCTGTGCAAAAACCAAGATCTCTAATTACATAGAATTGACTTTGACAACAACTGAGCAGAACATTTCCTAGCACCATAAAAAGACTTGGGGGTTCAACAATGAAAATCTCAGGAGCCAGAAATTGGTCTCATGATAGTATACTTCAACAGTGGAGACATCCTGTATCTCTTAGGCCAAAGGAATTTTCTTTATAATTTCCCAAATACTTACTGTGCCTATGCCAAAAAAAATAATAAAAAATAAGAAAGTAAAAAAGAAAAAAACCTAGCCTTTTCAAATTTTCCTTTTTCTTTTTTCTTTATTTATTTTCTGAATTTATATTTATAGCTTATAGACAGGGTTTCTGGCCTGCTTTCCTTTTTTTTAAACAGAACCATAGAACATGAAGCATCTTGTTCTTCCTCATATATCTATGACTTCCTACAAACTGAGAATAAAAATTGTATGGTACCAGGAGCAAAGCAGTCTCATGAGCTTTGAGTAGTAATAAAAAATGATCAGGCCTAAATACCCAACCCAAAGTCAATGAAAAAGAATCAAGAGACCCAAATTACAACAAGCTATACACAAAAGGAACCAGTTACACTAGCAGTCCAGGGGGTAAGTTTGAGTTATGGGATGCATCCTGGGAACAATGGCAGAAGAAAGTCAACATTGTTGATGGAAATTGGTCTAATTTACTATAATTATGCAACTTAAATATAAATTTGAAAGATTTATAATTCAAATTGGTCACAATAAAACTTAAAAAATGTAATTACTTCCAAAGTTCTTATGTAAAGATAAAATGCCATACTAGTCTTTAAGACCTTGATATCAGACCTGATACCATAAGGTATATAGAACAACATGTAGGTAAAACACTCCATGACATTGAGACTAAAGGCATCTTCAAAGAGGAAACCACTTTCCAAACAAGTGTAAGTAGAGATAAACAGATGGGAATACATTAAGCTGAGAAGCTTCTGCACCTCAAAAGAAATAGTGCCCAGGATACAAGAGCCACCCACCGTGTGGGAGAAACTATTCACCCAATATCCATCAGATAAAGGGCTAATATCCAAAATATACAGGACACTGACAGAGCTTTACAAGAAAAAACATCTAATTCCATCAAAAAATGGGGAGAAGAAATGAACAGACACTTTGATATAAAAGAAATACAAATGGCCAAAAGGCACATGAAAAAATGCTCCTCATCACTGATCATCAGGGAGATGCAAATCAAAACAACGATGAGATACCATCTCACACCAAAGAGATTGGCACACATCACAAAGAATGAGAACAATGGGTGCTGGCAGGGATGTGGAGAGAAAGGAACTCATATCCACTGCTGGTGGGAATGCCGTCTAGTCCAACCTCTATGGAGAGCGATATGGAGATTCCTTCAAAAATTGGAAATTGAGCTTCCATTCGACCCAGCTATTCCACTCCTAGGGATATACCCTAAGAACACAAGAATACAATACAAAAACCCCTTCTTCACACCTATATTTATTGCAGCACTATTCACAATAGCTAGGCTCTGGAAACAACCAAGATGCCCTTCAACAGACGAATGGCTAAAGAAACTGTGGTATATATACACAATGGAATATTATGCAGGCGTCAGGTGAGATGAAGTCATGAAATTTTCCTATACGTGGATGTTCATGGAGTCTATCATGCTGAGTGAAATAAGTCAGAGGGTTATAAGAAAAATAAAAGTCATCTTTGCAACAATCCTCAGAGACAATGAGAGGAGGGCTGGAACTTCCAGCTCACTTCATGAAGCTCACCACAAAGAGTGGTGAGTGCAGTTAGAGAAATAACTACACTGAGAACTACCATAATCATGTGAATGAATGAGGGAACTGGAAAGCCTGTCTAGATTACAGGTGGGGGTGGGGTGGGATGGAGGGAGATTTGGGACATTGGTAGTGGGAATGTTTCACTGGTGAAGGGGGGTGTTCTTTACATGACTGAAACCTAATCACAATCATATTTGTAATCAAAATGTTTAAATAAAGAAAAAAATGCAAAAAAGTGTTAAAAAAGTTTCATTCCTTTCAACAAATAGTAAGCAAAATAGAAATATCTAATTGATAATGTTAAAAAGTATCAAATAAGAGGTACTTTATCATGATGAATAAATTTCCTCTACCCTCAGTTTACTTTTGTTAATCATCAGTTCTTAATTTTTAAGCATTTCTTACATCAGCACCCTGTTTTCAGGCATCGATATTCATGTTAATTTTATATTGCTGCAGAAACAAAATGATGCATCTTAGTGGTATAAAACAAAAGTTTATCCTTATGCGGGATATCTCAAATTCAAAATGGCTTGGAGAAAAAATAATGCATGAGAATGTTGAGGGTTTTTTTGCAAGCTCTATGGAAATCTGCTTTTCATTTTTTCTTTTCTACAGTTAACCTGCATGCCTTAACATGTGGGCCTCATTCTCTGTCATCAAAGTCTGCTTTGTCAACACAGTCCTTACTTCTTTACAATCTCTATTAGTTCTTTTCTGTTTTCCTCTTACTTTTTTCTCTTCTTTTGTGGATCCTTGTGACTTAATTGAGCCCACCTTCATAATCCAGAATAATCTACAAATTTAAAATTTAATAGTCTTAAAAATCAGCTCTCTTAAGTTCCTTTTGTCATATAAAATAACATATTCATGTGTTTCAGGAGGTCTCAGGAATTAGAAACTTATCTGTCTTTTTTTTTTAGGACAGATGATATTGACCATTTTCAATAACAATACATGAAAAAATATGAAGCTGGGCCAGAGAGATAGCATGGAGATAAGGTATTTGCCTTGCTTGCAGAAGGACGGTGGTTCAAATCCTGGCATATCATATGGTCTCCTGAGCCTGCCAGGAGCTATTTCTGAGGAGATAGCCAGGAGTATCCCCTGAGCACAGCTGGGTGTGGCCCAAAAAACAAAAAAAAAGAAAAAAATATGAGGTTATACTCAATTTTGATTTATTTAAGGCATTTTTGTAAGGAGTTTTATTTGTAGAATCCATGTACATAGCTTTTATCTTGAACATTTACATGATGGAAGTATGCAGAGATTTTAGAGAAATAGGTGTCTTGGTCTGGCCTCTAATATTGCTTGAAATACTGAATATTTCATTTTCCTATGGAGTTACAGATTTGACTATTTGAGAAAAACAACCAATACAATCTTATCTGTCCAGTCTTCATTTAGCTCTCCTTTATTTATTTTTTTGTTTGTTTGTTTTTTGGGCCACACCTGGTGACACTTAGGGGTTACTCCTGGCTATGCGCTCAAAAATTGCTCCTAGTTTGAGGCACCATATGGGACACCGGGGGTTCGAACCGCAGTTTGTCCTAAGTTAGCCACATGCAAGGCAAATGTGCTAAAAGTGTGTCACTGCTCAGGCCACTCTCCTTTATTTTTTTTTATAAATATTACTAATAATGTTTTGCTGACACCAACCTATTACAAAGATATAAACTCTTATATATAATATAGTAGATATACCAGAAGTCTTTTTCAATATGAAAAATAAGCTGTTACATTACCTTAAAGCATATGCAGATATTGATGATATCTTAAGATTCATCTATTGATCAACTCAATATGTATGTAATATTAAATAGTGGATATAAGCATTGATACACATAGAAAATAAATAAAAAATAAGATTTTTTGGAAACAGTATTATTTTTAATATAATTTTTATTTTGAACATAGTGGCTTACATATTGTTGACAATAATATTTTAGGTACATATTTACATAAAATCAGGGGGATTCCCATCACTAATTTGTCCTCCCTATACCTCCATTTTCGTCCTACCTCCCAAATCCTCCTCCTTCACCCCTGGGGCTGCTAGAAAATGTGGTCCCCTCTGCATCTTGTTTACTACTTAGTAGTCCTGCACCTGTTTGGCCTCGGTGCCTCCCTTATGGAAACAATATTATTATACTTAATACTAAATATATACCTTTGTGGTACAAGTTTTATAATTACAAATATGTATTTTGTTTAAATATCTGTTTAAAAATTATTACTGACACATATTATTTCAAATTAAAATGATACAAAACTTCCATTTCTTCCCTCCTATTTTAGCAATTTTTTACTCTTCATTGAACAAAAGTTGCTTAGAAAAAAGTGAACAGAGAAAAATAGGGATAAATACATGTCAAAGAATCAGCACAGACTTCTCAAGAAGACAGTATGCAAGCAAGTAAACAAGCAAGATACATGTTCAAGGAAGAAAATGGGCTGGGTAGAGCAAACCCATTTGAAAAATTGTATTATAAAATGCCTCACTCTTATCAATTGCTAGAAATAATTATATTGCTTATCCTGATGCTAAACCCTCATATACCATATAGTATTGCCAGACATTCTTTGTAACTATTAATATAAGATAAAGGGGACCCAGAGTGATAGCAAGTGGGTAGAGCACTTGCCTACCATGTGGCCAACCCAGATTTGATCCCCGGCATCTTATGTGGTACCTCAAGTCCTGCCTGGAGTAATTTAAAAGTGTAAATCCAGGAGTGTCCCCTGAAATATGTTGGTGTAGTCAAACCCAATATTTTAATAATAATAATAATAATAATAATAATAATAATAATGCAAAGAGAAACTTGTGTAGGGTCTTGCAGGGGTTTGAATTCAATAGACAGGCAATATGGCTTTAGATTTTGTGCTGGTTAAAATCTAGACAATTCCTTTGTGATAAGATCAATATATTTTTAACAAAATTCTTTTCATGTTAATGAATACTAACACCTTAGAGCATATTGATTTAAAAATGCCAGATTAAAATTGATTTTCTTATGAATGCATGTCATCTACTTAATAATGAATTTATTATTTTGTGGTAAAATCATCTTAAGACTCTATGGTTATTAAATTATTAAATCCAAATATTATTTTAACCTCATAAGTGATTATGACACTGGCTTGATCATGCACTCTGGATAAAAATCATTAGTATTGTTGATTCTCCAGTGTTTCTTCAGTCCTCAGAGTTCAAGATTAATAACCTGATCTTTAATCATGGTTATTCACAGGACTTTCCTCACACGGGTCATTTTAAAAGCTGCTAGACATTCTTAATATTTTTCTATAGGGGACTCATACTTGGTTGTGCTCAGGGCTTACTCCTGGTTCTGTGCTCAGGGATCACTTCTGGAGGTGTTCAAGGATAGAAATGATGGATGGTTAGTTGTACATAAGGCAATTGTCTTATAGTACTGTCACTTTGGCTCAACTTATGTTTTTATTTTAATGTTTAACTTTTGTGGGAACTTATGAAATTTTTCTCAGAATGCTTGCTTTGTTCAATATGTTACCCAATAATTCCAAGGAAATTTTTGTTTTGTTCATTTGATTAATGGAAAGGAGTCATGCAGTATTGAGATTTAAGAAAACCACAATGTGTGTCCAGTAATGAGAATTTAAGAGGTATGAAAAAAATTTAAAATACATACTTTTTTGTTTTAAGGTCACACCCAGCTCTGCTGTGGTCGTACTCTTGGTTTTGTACTCAGGGATCAATCCTGCAGATATTTGCAAGGCCATATGTTCTTCTTGGGAGTAAACTTAAGTTCGTTCTATGCAGTCAAGTGCTTTATCTGCTGTACTATATTTCTGAACCCCTACAAATTAAAATTTTGATACTGAGAGTTTTTAACCCAAGTACTAACCAATCAAAAGTTATATTTCTACTGTTATGAGTTTGCATTTCCAACTCTCTGATTAGTTGTAGATAATTCGCACAAAGTCATAACATTGTAAGTACCATCAATATTGGATTTAAATATTTTAAAGATACTCTATATCCAATATAAGGGAGACTAAAAGTTACATACCAACGACAGTGTGAGTGTAATTATCTTGATATTATAAAATATGTATAAAGTAGTTAAATGGATAAAAAGAACTTGTAGATTATGGGATAATATATTCTCACAACTCATGCAATTTTAAAATACTGTCCATGTATTCAAACCAAAAAATAAAAATTTCATAACTGAAATAATAATTGACTTTTTTAAAAATAAAGCCAATTTGCTGGGGAATAAAGGTATAATAGGAAAAATGTAGACAAATAATATGTGTTCTAGAAAGAACACAGGCTTCTCCAGAATGATGAGACCCAGTATACAACTCAGATATGGGTTTGAGGACATAATGAAAAAATATCTAAATTATGAAAGTCCACATATCAATAATATGATAAGGAAATCTGCATGCAGATAACATGTTCATAAATAATTGTTTGAAGGACAGATTATTTTTAAAGTAGGGAAAAAGGAGAGGATGAAAGAAAATGTTTTCTCTTTTATTATAAACATTTTTTATCTGCTTATTTCTCAAAGTTTCAGATTGCATAATAATTTTAACTTTTTAAAAGGACTTACAAATAGATCTGAGGGTTACTATAATTTGACTTTACTGATCAAAAATAGAATAATTCTAATAATTTAGCATAATTTTATTAAGTGATAAGTTATAAAATCCTGAAAGTTAACTTTGATGTCAAATATTATTTTTCTGTAATAAATTGTTTAGCTTTCTTAAAAATAGTTTCTAGTTTTTCTGTGATTTTGTCCTAGAATTTGATATATTGTTTATTTAGTAACAATTTAAATGGAGTTCTCTGCTACTTGGTAATGCTTTTAAATCAGTAGCATTATTGTAGAAAGGAATTTGCCCATTAATTATAGAGAAAAGTTATCCTTGTATCAGATCAATCCCAGTTAACTCTTCTTTTAATATCTTTATCTCTTAAAATCTGAGGAAGAAAATAATTGTTTGTTGAGTGTATACAAAGAGACCCGGATGTAAAATTTTTCATTCCATATTCTTTCCATAGCATTTCTTCTTTCTAAACAAGGGCACTTTTTAAATTTTTATATATTTTTTTAAATTTTATATTCTTTGATGACACTTAGCAACACTAACCCATGTAAATGTGTTTGGCCTCAGATACACCATGACAGAATATGACATCTGAATTAAGCTTTCATTTCCTTTTCCTTGCAGTCTTTGAATGGTGCCTTTGAAAATTGTAGAATGCCTGTCTCAAATACAGGCAGGGGGCAGGAAAGGTGGGAGATGGGGGGGGGCATTGGTGGTGGAAAGGTTGCACTGGTGAAGGGGGTGTTCTTTTTTATGACTGAAACCAAACTAAAAACATGTTCAATAAATAAATAAATAAAGATTAAATAAAGATACTATTTTAAAATATTTTAAAAAGATATTATTAAAAAATTAACATTTTACTTTGGTTTGGGCCACATTAAGAAGTGCTTCTAATCCCATCAAAAAATGGGGAGAATAAATGGACAGACACTTTGACAAAGAAGAAATATAAATGGCCAAAAGACACATGAAAAAATGTTCCACATCACTAATTAAGGGAGATGCAAATCAAAACAACTATGAGGTACCACCTCACACCCCAGAGATTGGCACACATCACAAAGAATGAGAACAAGCAGTATTGGCGGGGATGTGGAGAGAAAGAAACTCTTATCCACTGCTTGTGGGAATGCCAACTAGTTCAACCTTTATAGAAAACAATATGGAGATTCCTCAAAAAACTGGAAATCGAGCTCCCATACGACCCAGCTATACCAATCCTAGGAATATACCCTAGGAACACAAAAATACAATAATACAATACAAAAATCCCTTCCTTACACCTATATTCATTGCAGCACTATTTACCATAGAAAGACTCTGGAAACAGCTAAGATACCCTTCAACAGATGAATGGCTAAAGAAACTGTGGTACATATACACAATGGAATATTATGCAGCCATCAAGAGAGATGAAGTCATGAAATTTTCCTATACATGGATGTACATAGAATCTATTATGCTGAGTGAAATAAGTCAGAGAGAGAGAGAAAGATGCAGAATGGTCTCACTCATCTATGGGTTTTAAGAAAAATGAAAGACATTCTTGCAATAATAACTTTCAGACACAAAAGAAAAAAGAGCTGGAAGTTACAGCTCACCTCATGAAGCGCACCACAAACAGGGATGAGTTTAGTTAGAGAAATAACTACGTTTTGAACTATTCTAATAAAGAGAATATACGAGGAAAATAGAAAGCCTGTCTAGAGTACAGGCGGGGGTTGGGTGGGGAGGGAGATTTGGGACATTGGTGATGGGAATGTTGCACTGGTGATGGGTGGTGTTCTTTACATGACTGAAACCCAAACAAAAACATGTATGTAATAAAGTTGTTTAAATAATAAAAAAGAAGTGCTCAGCGCTAACTCCTGGCTCTGTGTTCAGCAGGAATCACTCCTGGCAGGGCTCCAGGGACCATATGGGTTGCCAAAGATCCAACTAGTGTTGGCCACTGCAAGGAAAGTACACCACCCACTCCACTGACCCCTCCCCATTTTCCTGTTTTCAATAGAAGTTAGCTTTTTATTTATTTATTTATTTATTTATTTTTTGGTTTTTGGGTCACACCTAGTAGTACTCAAGGGTTACTCCTGGCTCTATGCTCAGAAATAGCTCCTGGCAGGCTTGGGGCACCATATGGGATGCCGGGATTCGAACCACCGTCCATCCTGGATTGGCTGTGTGCAAGGCAAAAGCCTTACAGCTATGCTATCTCCCCAGCCCCGGAAATTAGCTATGTTAAAAGTTAGGGGCCGGAGAGATAGCATGGAGGTAAGGCATTTGCCTTTCATGCAGAAGGTCATCAGTTCAAATCCCGGCGTCCCATATGGTCCCCCATGCCTGCCAGGAGCAATTTCTGAGCATGGAGCCAGGAATAACCCCTGAGCACTGCCAGGTGAGACCCAAAAACCACACACACAAAAAAAAATTTTAATGAAATTATAGCAAGTAGCAAGGTAGTAGGTCATAGTTTTTATTTCAGAACTTCATGATTTCTTGTAACATAGAATGTGGATTTACTTGCTTATAGCAAAGACCAATTTATATTGTTTTATATTTTATAAATTTACATGGTATTTATACCATATATACTTATATGGTATTTATATATAACAAATACCAATTTATATACTTATAACAAATATACAGTCATTTAGGCTTTTATTTAAAAGATAAAACTGGCTTCATACCATACAATTAAATGTTTAATGAAAATATATTTTTACTTTCTTAGTAATGTTAATTTTAATTATGTCTTATTTTACTGCTTCCTTTTTCACTTGGAAGGGTATATTTTAATTATCTTGAGATTAATAAATATATTATTTTAAATATTTAGATAGCATATAATCCTTAAATTTATAACCAAAATTTTTCATTTGCTTTTAAATTCAGTTTATTACCTTATTTGTTTATTTGACTCTTTTTGCATGTATTGTTGACTTGCAATAAGTTCTCTCTTTATATCTTGTTTTGTGCTTTTCTTCAACTATTTATGCAAATTGCCATTTGACTTCTTTCTTAAATAACAACTCGATACCATAATAACTGGTTGAGTCTCTGAAATTCTGATCAGTAAATTCAAACCTCTTTAAGAGAGAGTAACAACCTTTATGTCCCACATTATATATCACTACAATTATAAAACTTAAAGTATTTATAAATATGCACAATGTAAAATTTTACTTTGTTGAATATTTATGTAATTCCCAGAGAACGAGATAGCAATTTCCATCTTCACCCATATAGCTGTTACTTGGCCGTTCATTCATAGATCACACTCTATTTCAGTGAAATTTTAACTTCTGAGTTTAGTTTTGAAAATTTTTATTCCTCTACTCCTAAATCACTTTAAATATAACTTTATATAATTTAAGCATATAATCCAAGCCCCAATATCTCTCTAGTTTTGTGCATATTTAGCATCTTATAAAACTTTCAAAGATTGTGGGGGCAGAGCGGTGGCGCAAGTAGTAGGGTGTTTGCCTTTCATGTGCTAATCTAGGACGGACATCAGTTTGATCCTCCAGCGTCCCATATGGTCCCCCAAGCCAGGATTGATTTCCAAGCGCATAGCTAGGAGTAACCCCTGAGTGTCACCGGGTGTAGCCCAAAAAGCAGAAAAACAACAACAACAACAACAACAACAACAACTACAACAACTTTCAAAGACTGATAAAAACTTACTTTAGATTTTTACGGAGATGATGAGTAGCAGAGGGGAAAACAGATAGAAGACAGGTAAAAATGAACAAGAGGATCTAATATTTTTATCATGATATGCACAAAGTTTTCTCAAAGTCTTTTCTGAGATCTTTCAATGGTCCACATTCACCTCAGCTAAAAAAATGTTCTTCCAGCTGACATGCATCCACATTTTTCTCATTTTCTATGTTATACTATTTCAGCTTTCTCTATCATTTTAGTGTATCATGATACTTTGTCTTCTTGTTGAAATAAGTGGATGGTACTTCCCATTTCATGGGGAACTCAGAAACTGAGGCATATCCTCCTTAGGGAGACTTTTAGTAAATAATACTGTATTATTTACTATTGTATTCTCCGTATAATTTTCAACGTGAATTTTATAAGCTGGTACTAAGATATGTTTTATATGCCCATTTAGACTAAAAATAATTGAAGACAGGAATCTCTCATTACAAAAGTTTAGTCCATAGCATTTTCTGAATATACATATATTTTTCCTTAACTCACAAATCTGTATAGTCATGAGTGAACAAAAATAAGCCTACGATTTTCAGCTGCCATTATATACAGTGTGCTGGCTTATAGTTATCAAATACTTGGAAACCATTTAGATAAGCATTGTCCCTTGTATAGGGGGGATACTCAAGTAGTGAGATCAGTGTCAGTCGGTATCATTTTTAAATTAAGTATTTTCAATAAGATAAGATTTTGTTAACCAAGAAATTAAAATACGGGTATTTTTAAAATACAGCTTTAAATACAGGTATCAAAATGAATAAAATAAACATAAACAGAAATAAAAAGTTACAGTGACAATAGCACAGTAATAGCAGAGGACTTGATCAGTTCACTTAAATAATGGAAAGAATATCCAGAAAAAAAGTCAAGGAAACACGGAAGTTTCATAACTTTCATTTCATATAAATGGTTCATACTCTTAACATTTTTATGATTTTATTTGCTTTTATTTTATTACTTTATTTAAAATATGAAGTTTACATAGTTGCTCATAATACTTTTGTTTTCTGCTATTTCATATTTGAACAGCCATCCCACCACCAAAATTTCCTCCGCCACTGTCAGTCTCCCACCCAGCCCCCAAACCTGCCTTCTTGGCAGGCACAAAATAACTTACTTTATTTTAATTTCATATTTTAAAATTACAAATAAAATTTATATTCTACAATTATAATGTAATTATAAAAATGCAGCAAAAGTTGTGAAAATTATTATTTCTCACAGTGGGTCATTAGGTCATTGTCTGATGTTTTACTAAGGGGTTGCTAGTTGATCATTCTGTTATTGGCTTTTCTTGTTGATATTAGTTGGCTTCCATGCTACTTTGACATATAATTTAGTGCTTTTGTACTGGGATCTTAGTACTGAAACTTTTGAAGGCGTCCTGCAGCCAGATATATGGCTGTGCAGTTCTTAAATTTCAAGTTCTATGTCTGACAAGGTGGCAGGTTTGGGGCATTGGTGTGGCTTCCAGGACTTCTGAAAGACAAAGGAGAGGGAAAAGGTTGTTTGTACGTTAGCCAAGAAAGACCTGGAGATCTCAACCAAATAACACCTACCTGGAGCTTTGGTCAGTTAGACATCTCTGCAGAGAACAGTGGGGAAGTGGTGAAGTTGGGCCATGGTGTGGTGGCAATTCTGGGTTATTGATGTAAATTTCAGTCACTATCTTGCAATAGATACTGATTTTCATTTAAAATAACTCACCATAGTGTTTTTATTTTTTCTTTGGGGTGTAAGAAGATCAATGAAATGCACCTTAGTAAGCATAAACTATTTCCTATTGTTAAAAATACATGATGTGGATTAATCAAATAGTCTTTATTTTCTGTATAATGGGTTGCTATCTTAAATTTGTCAAAGACTTAAACAGATGCCTTAATATTGATGTTGAGTGTCAGATACCTAATTCATATATTCTATGGCTAAATATTTTATTAGTAAACAGTATATCATATTCATGTAAAACATACACATAATATTAAAGTTACATTTGAAAGATTCAAATATGTTTTTACATTTAAATTATTTGAGCAGTGACTAGAGAACTTGGTGTGTAGCTCAGCTCACCTCTGGGTGCTAGTTTGAATTTAGAGCATCAGAATCATTCCCAGTGTTAGTGAATAAATATTACTCTGAATCTTTAGAAACCACGAAGTACACCACTATCACCATATTCCTAATGCTACTAGTGGTCACATATTTCAACATTTCCAAAATTTGTTGAAAGTTTTATTGTATATAAAATGAGAACTTTTATTTATCTATTTGGATTTTCATAGCTCTAGAACTTCAACAAATCTGATTCATTTTAACTAAACTTCATAAGCATATATAAGTCTCTAAAAGACTGACAGAATGTATGATTTAAACTAATTGGGTTATTATTATTCTATTGCATGAAATCCTGAAATTCTCTAGGTAAAATGTTAATTTTACATTAACATTTATTTGAACATTAATATAAATATATAATATATATTTTATGGGAAATAGCTATTTCATCGAAAATATTTTATTATGTATGTTGTTCATACATTCAAATCAAACTTTTACTATTTACCATTAAAAAAATCATGCAATTGGGGAATTAAAAGTTTTTAGGGAATGCAATAATTGGACCAAGATTTTTAATCTTGTCTAATATGTTGCCTTAAGATTTGCTTTTGATTTGCTTTGAAGTATCCATTACTTTGAGGTTTATTTTTCTCATTTAAGATAAACTTTCTTCCAGTATATTTACTCTTCCCTAGTCTATGAGATAATTATATTTGATTTATTATTATTAAAAGGCAATCATTTTCACTAGATTTTTTTGTTTGTTATTTGGGCCATACCCGGTTTGACGCTCAGGGGTTACTCTCGCTATGCACTCAGAAATCAAAGCTAGTTTGTGGTACCATATGGGATATCTGGGGATAAAATCGCTGTCTGTCCTAGGTTAGTACAGGCAAGGCAGGCACCTTACTGCTTGTGCCACCGCTCCGGCCCCCATTTTCACTAGATTTTAAATATGTTAGCAAAGATTGTTTTCTGTACATTATGATTACCATCATTAAGAGGTAATTTGATAATATTTAGGAGGGGCCGGAGAGATAGCATGGAGGTAGTGTGTTTGCGTTGCATGCAAAAGAACGGTGGTTTGAATCCCGGCATCCCATATGGTCCCCCTCAACCCCCGAGCCTGTCAGGAGTGATTTCTGAGCGTAGAGCCAGGAGTTACCCCTGAGTGCTGCCAAGTATGACCCAAAAACCAAAACAGGAAAAAGAAAAGAAAAAAAACGAAAGAAAGAAAAGAAAAGAATAAAAAAGAAAAGAAAAGAAAAGAAAATATTGTAGGAGCCAGAGAAACAGGACAGGAATTAAGAGCTTGTCTAACATGTGAAAGACCATGGTAGGAATCACTGGTACTAGATGGTCCATGAGGACCACTGGGGATCAATCCTGTACAAAGACAGAGCCAGGAAAAGCCCCCCAAGCAACTCTGTCTCTGACTCAGGGAAAAAAGAAAAGATAGTGTATAAGGATTAGAAAGAAGATTCAAAAAGGTAGAGCATATGCCTAACATGTTGGGGAGGCCTGGATGCCATATAGTTCTCTGAGCACTGCTTCCTATAGTTCTGGTAGCCCTTAACACCCTGGGCTTTAGGAAAAGTTCTGTTTCATTGGCAGAAGATGTGCACTTTTAAGCCTTCTTAAGCTGCACCATCATGTGTGATCCTGGAATTCTTCATATCCTCCAGTTGAGACTCCTATATAAATAAATTAAATATTGTATGTACATGTAATTTTTAAGTTATAAAAATCATATTGTATAGTCTATTTAATGATAGATAAAACTTCCATGGATATTCAGTTTTATTATAGGATATTGACTTGACTTTGCTGAAGATAAGTGAATATTAAGCAATATTTCCTTTCCCAAGGAGTTTATTGGGAAATAAATCATAGCACATTCCTTTAAAAGAGCCAGTTTTTGATGATTTTGATTTATCCCTCTCCCTTTCCTTGAATTTTATCGATTTTTGCTCTCAATGTTACTATTTGATTTGTCCTGATTTAGGTATAAATTATTTCTCTTCCATTTCTAGCATAAAAGTTTAAATTTTTAGATTTTTAGTTTTCTTCATATATGTATGAGACTAAAGAGCTCTTCCTAAGCACATTTCTTTTATTATATGGCATAAGGATCTTTTGGTATGTATTTCTATGTAAATGTTTTGTTTTTAATTTTATTTCTACCTAAATATATGATATTTGTATTCCATATAAATAATTCAGGGTACGTATTTCTTTATATTTAAATATACATAAACTCATTTAACCTGAAGGTTAATGCTCATTTCCTTCTCATCCCTCAATTCTCAGTGAATTGTTGACTACAGGTGGAGATTTTGTTTGTAAGTATATGAGATGTGCATCTTCCAATGCATGTTTTTTAATTTGTCTGCTGTAGGTTCTGAACTGAGTTCACATTTTTATACATAAATTACTTTGTTTAAAGACCATACATTACATTGTTGATCATAATACATTTGTTTCCAGGTACGTGGAAGTGAAATTATTTTTGAAAGGAAAAGAAGAGGGCCCGGAGAGATAGCACAGCGGCATTTGCCTTGCAAGCAGCCGATCCAACCAAAGGTGGTTGGTTCGAATCCCGGTGTCCCATATGGTTCCCTGTGCCTGCCAGGAGCTATTTCTGAGCAGACAGCCAGGAGTAACCCCTGAGCACTGCCAGGTGTGGCCCAAAAAAACAAAACAAAACAAAACAATAAAAACAAAAACAAAAAAAAAGAAAGGAAAAGAAGAAAAGCAAGAGTCTATTCAAAAATAAGATAGTCTGTGAAAATTATTGTATCTTGTAATGGTCATTAAGTCGTTGTCAGAAGATTACTAAGCTCTTGTTGCTAATTGATCGTTCTGTTAATTATTTTGTTTCTGAATATTAAGTGGCTTCAAATCCACATTCACATATAAATTCATATGTTTCCCCTGGGATGAGAGTATTAAAAAAGAATTGGAGTTGTCACGTGGCTACATGGTCCAGGAATTCCAAATACTGTGACTGATGATACGGCTTTTTTTTTTCTTTTTGGCTTACACCGAGTGATGCTAAGGAGTTACTCCTGGCTATGCGCTCAGAAATCACTCCTGGCTTGGGGGACCATATGGGACGTCAGGGATAGAACCGCGGTCCATCCAAGGCAAATGCCCTAATGCTTGTGCCACCGCTTTGGCCCCAATAATATGGCTTTTGTGGAGCTTTCCGTGGGGCTTCCAGGCCTTCCAGAAATATGAAAAGGCAGAGAGGGAGGATGCCCGCATTAGCTGAGCTCACAAATTTTAAGGCAACTTCTTAAAAGGCTTTGACATGGACTAACTATTCACCTCACAATATTGTGGAGCTCAAGGACTGAACAATGCAGATTTAGATGACAAATTATGGTGTAGGTGAATAGTATCTGATATTTGAAAATGTTTCAATATTTTTGATTTTTTACATTATTTCAAATTTTATGGTAGTTTAGTTGGCATGAATAAAATAGTGTTAATTTTTTGTTCTGAATATAATAATTACTGCACCCTGACTACCAGAATGTGTTCAGTGTTCCTGTATCACTTCACATCCAACTTTCCGTCCTGCCCCCCTCAAGTACTCACCCTTACTGCTTAGCAATTTATCTCATTAGCAGAGTTAATGCATAAGGTTTTGTCATTTTATGATTATATGGTTTGCAAATATTTAATCCCATTATATAGTGTTGATCGATTTAGTCATAGTTTCTTTTGCTATGAAAAATGTTTTTAGTTTGGTATAGTCATATTTGTTTCCTTATGTTTTTGATGTCTTTGCCATTGGAGTCAAATCACTGATTGCATCTCTAAAGTCAATATATTGAAGAGTTCTGTCTTTTCTTTCCCCATTGTACTTTATGTATTAACTTTTAAATCTTGAGTCTATTCTGTGTTAACTTTTGTCTATAATGTGACCTATAAATCTAATTGCATTATATGTGGAAACAAAAACATCCATTTTTGCAATACGATTTAATGAATAATATCGTAGACCCAACTCTTTTATTGTACTGGGACTGTCTTAAATTCATGTTTATTTACTTGCTTTCACTTCTATTGGTGTGAGAATGATCTCCACTTTAGATAAGAACCACATAGTTTTGATAACTATAGCTTTATAGTATAATTTAATGTCAAGAAATGTATTATCTTCCATGTATATTTTTTCAAAATAGCCTTGAATATTTAGGACTTATCATGATACCATAAATATGATCAGAATTTGTTCTAAGTCTTTGAAGTATGTCATAAAAATGGGTATCCTTTCTAATAGTTTTTATGAAGTTGATATCACCATAATACCAAAAGCAGAGGCCAGAGCAATAGTACAGTGGTAGGGTGTTTGCCTTGCATGTAGACTACCCAGGACTGATACAGGTTCAGTTCCCAGCATCCCATATGGTACCCCAAGCCTGCCATATCTATATCTCTGAATTACCTTGATGTAAATATCCTCAACAGTATCTTTCCTAATATAATCAAATATATAATGTATCAAATGTATCATACACACCACTAACAGGTGGAATTCATCTCACTGATGCAAATATTATTCAGAATATGAAAATCCATGTAAGATATTACATCAACAAAAGAAAAGATAAAATTATATCATCATTTAAATTTATGCAGAAAAAGATTTTGACAAGATTCAACATTCATGACTTAAAAAACTGAAATTGAAAACATCTATAAAAATCTTAACAAATTAGCATAGGGGCCGGAGAGGTAGCACAGCAGCGTTTTCCTTGCAACCAGCCAATCCTGGACCTAAGGTGGTTGGTTCAAATCCCGGAGTCCCATACGGTCCCCCGTGCCTGCCAGGAGCTATTTCTGATCAGATAGCCAGGAGTATCCCCTGAGCACAGCCGGGTGTGGCCCAAAAACCAAAAAAAGAATTAGCATAGAAGAAAGTTATCTACTATAACAGCCATATATAGAAGCGTCACAGCTAAAATCATATCCAGAGGCAAAAAATTGAAAGCTCCACTTTTGAAATCAAGTGTCCCATAAATTCCTACAAAGTATATATTTTTAAATTTCTCTTGAGACTTATTTTAAACTCATGTTAATTTATAAGGTTGTTTTTAATTTATGAATCTTGTATACTTTCAAGCTACTTTTAAAATATTAGTTTCCTATTTAAATCTGGATGGTATTAATACATGCTCCATATGATTTCTATTCTGTCAAGCTTGTTAAGATGCAATTTAGTGCCAAGAATGTATTCTAAGGGCCAAAGTGGTGACATAAGTCATAAGGCATCTGGTTTGTATGCTCTAACCTAGGAAGGACTGTGGTTCAATCCCTTGTCATCCCATATGGTCCCCCAAGTCAGGAGCGAGTTCTGAGCACAGAGCCAGGAGTAACCCCTAAGCAGTGGAAGTGGCCCAAAAACCAAAAAAAATGTATTCTACATTGGTGACTATTTCATGTATGCTTAAAAATGTATATTGTACTCTTGCTAGAAGTATTCTTTAAATACCATATGGGCCAAGATAATTTAGAGTGGGTTTCAGGTCAGTAACATCAGTACTAATTTTCTGCTTAGTATGTCAATTATTGAACATTAATATTGAACATTTCAACACTAATGTGGATTTGCCTATTTATCTTTTGAGATTTCATCTTATTTTAACAAAATCTTGCTAGTTGTATGGTATATATGGTTATATGTATATGCATTTAGTATTTCTAGATAAATTTGGAGAATGTAATCTTTTTTATTTATACTATATGCCTGATAATTTTCTGGTTCTAAAGTCTGTTTTGTCTGAAATTCAAACCCTATTTTAAAAACAATGCTAACATTTCATGTGATTCTTTTATTTTAAAGTAGCTCAGTTTATAACTGAATAATTTTTATTGTAGTCAACATGGAGTTGTCAATTTTTAAAATAGTACAATTCAGTTTATTTAAAATTTATTTTATTGTAACAATAATATAGAGTAGTGAGGATTTTACTGCTTTTCTTGAACAAAGTTACTATACATCCACTGCTACCAAAGGGCCTAAAAACCTCCACCACACTCCTTAATGTCATTTCGAGTCTTAAGTCTGCTCTGACTGCCTTTGTCTTATAATTGGTGTATTTATATTATTCACATGTAAAGTAATTATGCAATCTTATTTACCAGTATTTTAATTTGTGTTAACATGTTAAACATGCCAATTTTTAGTATAGGTAACTATTTTTTATTTGTATGTGTGATGTATGCCACACCTGGCAGTGCTCTGGGATTACTCTTAATTCTGCACTCAGGGATAACTTCAGACAGGGATAGATGAATTTAAAGGATGCCAGGGAATGAACCCACATCTGCAGCATACAAGACAAGTGCTCTATCTTCTGTACATATGGTCCCTGGTGTTATGATATCAGGAACAAAAAGTTGTTTTAATGCTATGATCTCTTTTACTTTAATTATTTTATTACTGCACAGATAGTTATTAATATTTGCTGCATTCATAAAGAATTAGTATGATAATGATATATTATGGTTTGAAGTACACTATAGCAGAGAAAGGAGAGGAATTACAAAACACAGACATAGTCATCAGAATTAATAAATTCGATAACATTTTTAAAATAAAAAGTAACTTTAATGCCCTTGATCCCAGAACACAGGGAGTAAAAGGACAGAAAAGAACAAAAATAAAGGTAGGAAGAAGGCAATACAGGAGAAAGGGAAGTAATGGGCGAACAGGGCGTCCAAGCCTTGGTTATATTGGAGACCTGGGAGAGTGAAATAGCTCTATATCCCAAACACAGACTCAACAACACTGAAAAGATGAGATCTAAGCGGAAACAACAGAATTTAATGAACTTTAATATGCCTGCCGTGGTGGCAGGCGGAGAGTGTGCAAGGTTGGTGGAAGTGTGGTAGTGACAGATAGTGGAGAAATACTAGTGATAGGATTTGACACTTGTGGTAATAGTGGTGTTGAAATACTATATGCTTACAACTCAACTAATAATTCGTAAACCAGAGTTCTTTAAATTTAATAAAACTTTGGGGGTCACAACCGGCAGCGCTCAGGGGTTCCTCCTGGCTCTATGCTCAGAAATCGCTCCTGGCAGGCTCTGGGGACTATATGGGATGCCAGGATTCCAATCACCGACCTTCTGCACACAAGGCAAACGCCTTACCTCCATGGTATCTCTCTGGCCCTAAATTTAAAAAAAATTATTTTTGGCCACTCCTGTTTGATGCTCAGGGGTTACTCCTGGCTAAGTGCTCAGAAATTGCCCCTGGCTTGGGGGCACCATATGGGACGCCGGGGGATCGAACCAGGGTCCTTCCTTGGCTAGCGCTTGCAAGGCAGACACTTTACCTCTAGTGCCACCTCACCGGCTCCTAAATTAAAAACATGTAATAAAATTTAAAAATAAACATTTAAAGAACAGAAAGTATTTCTAAAATGTTTTGAAATAAGTCTTGCCATACTATATTAGGCTGTGACACCCCCTGACCTTAGAAATTCTAAAATAGATGACAATGTTGCACGGTGATTGGGAGTTGTCCTTTTTTAATAACTGAAACCCACCTACAAACATGTTTGTAATCATGATGCTTAAATAAAGATACTAATTAAAAATAAAATAGATATCCAATGTTTGCTGCTTAAATGTGCTTATGTTAACACACATTCATGACAGTCTAATGGTTAATAAATTTAGAGTAGCTACATTTAAAAAAACTTGTGAACTCTTTTGAAAAAATAATCTGTATTGTCATGATGACAATGAAAATATGGTTTTATTTCAATTAAATGTTACATAAGTTAATGGGAAAGATTATCTGATAGTATTTAACACAGTTCTTCAAATATTTTTATCTATCAAAGTTATTGGGTTTGAACATATTGATATAGTCATATATCAGCAGTTTTGTAAAAGCTGTAAAAATATTAATGGAATTTAGTAAATAAAATACTAATGGCGGGGCCGGCGAGGTGGCGCTAGAGGTAAGGTGTCTGCCTTGCAAGCGCTAGCCAAGGAAAGGACCACGGTTCCATCCCCCAGCGTCCCATATGGTCCCCCTAAGCCAGGGGCGATTTCTGAGCACGTAGCCAGGAGTAACCCCTGAGCATCTAACGGGTATGGCCTGAAAAAAAAACAAAACAAAACAAAAAAAACTAATGGCTTGTGAATTGAATGGATACTATACTAAAACTAGATGATAAACATTGAAAATTTAGTATAATAGTACTTATTATAAATTCCTCCTTTCCTTATCTGGTTAAAAAGTGGGGGATATTTGGTATGAAAGTTTTGTACTTAAAGGAAATTTTTTCCTGAAAGTTATTTGGGTCACTTAGCACTCCCTTTAGTATGGTTAATAATACATATGAAAAGAGTAAACATATATTTTGGGTAAGAAATATACAGGTTTTCTATACATCAATAATTTGACTGGAATCTTTCATTCTCGAGTACTGAATATTTTAATCCTTGAAGATGATACATAAGAGAAGGTAGCAGTGGGACTGGTGGAATGCTCCTAGGGAAGAACTGACCAAGCTTTACTTTTGATTCTCTCTGTAAGGATATCCCAGATATTTTCAAGATTTCCATACAAGCAATAGTATGAATGATAATAACATTGCTTAAGAAAAGGCTATATACAGAAGAATATGTTTAGAGAGGAATAACATCAGCAATGATAGCACACTTCCCCTTAAATATGAACTTGTTTTCTTTTGAAATATATGAGCTATTTTTTAGTCATAGGTAAATACAGCTTAATTTTAAAATATTTTAGCACCACAGTTGAAGTATTTTTAATAATAATAGATTTTCTGGCATATAATGTTTTGATTCCCCACCCAACACCAATGACAGTTTGTAGAGATGTCTTTGGCCCTCAATACACTTGCAATCAGCACACACAATGTGAGAATGGAAAACTCACATTCTAAACATATAATGCGTTTAGTTTAAGTCACATGTTTATAATTGTGTCAATATTTATGATGTTGCTGTATCATTCATCTTTCTACAAACAAGGTAACTTATGCATTCAACTTATGTCCCAGATACCGTCAAACTGCCACATTATTTTTCCCACTTGCTTGTCATTCTCTACTCTGTAACCTAGAATCAAGGATTTGCCATCATTTGATACCCCCATTTTCTTGTCTTGTTACTCTATATCCATAAATAAATGGCACAACCCTGAATTTGTCAAATTTATATGTAGATACTCATGATTGAATTTATTATACTTGACTCATTATGAACACTTTAACACATAATTACATTTTTCATATATATGTTTATATAGAAACATGTATACTGAGGTTTATGCACAGAGTAATATATAATATATAGATGCAATTAATAAACATAGTCATATTTTACATATGAATTTATGCATTCATACTGTATATTTGACTATATATGTATGAATTCAAAATTTTAGTCACCAGATAGTATTTTTATTATTAATATCTTTATGTAAGCACCATGTTTATAAACATGTTTGTAGTTGGGTTTCAGTCATAAAAAGTACACTCCATTCACCAGTGCAATCTTCCCTGCTTCAGTGCCCCCCATCTCCCTCCTCCCACAACCCCTGCCTGTATTTCAGACAGGCATTCTATTTCTTTTTTTTATTTTTTATTTATTTTGATATATATTTTATTTAAACACCTTGATTACCTACATGATTGTGTTTGGGTTTCAGTTATGTAAAGAACACCTTTACATGATTCTATTTCTTTCAATCTCTACCATTGTCATGATAGTTGTTGGTGCTGTTATTTCTCTAACTTCACTCACCAATCATTGTGCTCAGCAGGTAGTTGTAATTTGAGACAAGTACACAGAGTAATATTAAAGTGAGAAATAGCTAATTTATACTCATATCAAGCTCTTATATTAATATTATATTTGATAATACAGTGGGCAGGGCACCTACCATGCCATGTCTGACCTAGGTTTGTATCCTGTGACCTCCTGTGGTTTTCAGAGCCAGCCGGGAGTGATTCCTGAGGGCAGAGTCATGTGTAAGCCCTGAGCATTGCCACTTGAGACTTAAATTCCAAAATATAAAATAAAATTATATAAACCATTATGTGTATAATTAACATTTTGTCTAAATATCATATTGTTATATGAATAGTAATATAGGGTGATATTTAAGGGCATTAGCCCTATCCCACTATTGTGTCACTAGGAATAACAATTAACAGTGTTACCAAGATCACACTTGTCATGTGGAGCAGTGCATGAGATAAAAATTGTGACTTTATGTCTAAAAGGAGACAATCAGCCAGTGACCCAGGGTGTCTGAGTCATTTTGTTTAGGTAAGCTTGAAAATTTAAGACTCATCAGTAAAAGATTGTGGTTGTTTTTACTATCTAGTCCGTTTCTAGCCAACAATCTCGTGTTTGTTTTATTCACATTATATTAAAAATAAACTTTCATTTTTATTTATATTTTATGTGTTCTCACAGGGTTTTTTTTTGGTGGTGACAGATAAGACCCTTAAAAAGAGCTATTTACAAAATGCCAATTCTGGTATTATTGAGTTCCTTTCTCTTCTAAAGGGAGGTCCTAATGAGCAATGTAATGATCCAGGAAGATGAGAAAAGGGACTTAATAATTGAAAATTGACTATAAGGCTAGTTCTGTAGAAGTATATTAAAATCATAAATCATAGATTATTTTGGAGGTGATTATTTAACATTTTAATGGAGAAAATGAAATTACCAGAGGGAACATGTACAATGCTTTTGTCTACTCTTGTAAATTCTTGAACTGTGTCTCTAAATTATTGGCTCTGACCAGTCTATGGTGAATTATTTTTTATTGAATTGTACATGTATCATTTTATTGTACCTCATTATCTCACATTTAATAGTGAGTGGTCTTTGAAAGAGATAATTTCATTTTATTGAATCATGACTTTTCTCCTCATATTGATGGAAAGACCATCTTCTAGGGTCTGCATGGATTTTCTGCAAATATTTATATCTTGTGCAAGGTCTAATGGAGTGTTAAATATAGTATAAAATTAATTTTAGAGTTTGCTAAGGGGTAACATCTCAAGTGACATAGAAAAATGAGTGTATTCAATGCAAAATTGGAGAAAATATTATCAAATTGCACAATCTAATTTATACTGCCTTTAATCCATAAGACTTGAGTAAATGAAATTCCAATAAAATGTTGATAATAATTACCAGTTGTGTGCTATCAAAGAATAAATTATAGATACTTCTGTGGATCCTTCAAATGTTATTTGCTATTACTGTTTTTCCTGATACTGTCATTAAAGACAGTATTACAGAACGCTTAAGAAATAATAATTTGTATTTTTCTACCCAGAAATTGAAAGATACAAAAAAATAGGAGAGGGGCAGGAGAGATGGTGCTAGAGGTAAGGCGTCTGCCTTGCAAGCACTAGCCTAGATGGACCGCATTCCATATGGTCCCGGCCAAACCAAGGGCAATTTCTGAGCTCATAGCCAGGAGTAACCCCTGAGTGTCAAAAGGGTGTGGCCCAAAAACAGCAACGACAAAAAAATAGGAGATAAATTTAAATGAGTTGATTTTAAGTTATCAATCTATTTAAAATGTACATTTCTTTACATTTTTTTTGATTGGAAACATAAAAACTTAAAGGCATGATAGTAAATACCTAAACACTGTGATAATTTAGTCTACAAAAGGGGTGAAGTTTGCATCACCCGTGCCCTTATTAAACAGAATAAACTAGCAAAATCCCAACCAAAACATACATACCAAAAAAAAAAAGCAAACAAATGGCACAAATTGCAGCTCCAATATCAGGAAATATAGAAAGTCATAAATCATTTAAATAATGTAAAAAGCTAATTTTATTACCATCTAACATAATTTAAGTCTTAATTCTATTTTTTTTTTGGGGGGGAGCACACCTGGTGACACTCAGGGCTTACTCCTGGCTATGCGCTCAGAAATAGCTCTTGGCTAGGGGGAACCATATGGGACAACGGGGATCGAACCAGGTCCGTCCTGGATCTGCCACATGCAAGACAAACACCCTACTGCTGTGCTATTGCTCCAGCCCGTCAAATCTAATTATTAATAAAAATTATTTTATCATTTATTTTGTTTGTTCTTTTTTTGGGGGGGTCACACCCGGCAGCTCTCAGGGCTTACTCCTGGCTCTATGCTCAGAAATTGCTCCTGGCAGGCTCAGGGGACCATATGGGATGCTGGGATTCGAACCACCAATGTTTTGCATGAAAGGCAAAGGTCTTACCTCCATGCTCTCTTCGGCCTCATTATCACTTAGTTTGTAAATGATACTAAATAGTTCTACTAGCTGTATATCATACTATTTTATAAGGTTTTTAAGTCTTACCTGCAGTGCTCAGAGTTCAGTGTTTGGGGAACCAGAATCTGCTGAGGAATTGAACCCAGGCCTTCTATATACAAAGCATGTTTTACAGCCTATTAAACTACCACCCCGCAAATCCTATTTAGTACATATGTCAGAGGGAATATTTGGTAAGTAATATATGAAATGAATAGCTTTGGATTATAATTGTTATTTCAAATATTTACACTGACTTAATATTTGAAACTTTATGTCTTCATTTGTAAAATGGAGATAAAATATCTATGTAAAAATAAATGATGAAGATTATAAAACATCATGCACCTACTATGTATTATTTAACTCCTGCTAACCAAACCGTTTTGATGTGATATTTTCATTGTTTGTTTCATTATCCAATTATGTGATAATTAAGCAATAAATACTATTTGTATTATCTATTAAAATATCCACACCATAAATTTTATATTAATAAAAGTAATGAGTAGACATGAAATGGTTGATTTGTCTTCTTGAATTTCCTTTGTTATAATATAGGCAAATGAAATTAAAAGCACAGAAAAAACTTAGGTTCTACAACAAAAAATCAAGATTCTTCATATATGTGAAATTATGTTAGCATATACAATCCTGTAAACCAACATTACCATCATAAAATATAAAATAGTAGATTATTGTTCCTTTATTTTCTTAGCAGTTTTGTATTTTTTTTTCAGAAAGAATTTTTAAAAGTGTAAGTGATACACTGTAATTGATTGTATCACTCAAATTTTAAGGAGTCCAGAGTTTTTTGTTAAAAATAGTATTTCTAAATTAATATTATATCCCAGGACTTCTTCCATGTGCTTTACACCTATCAGCTATTTTAGGTTTCCCAGAAATGTTAGAAGTAAATTATTACTGTTGTCCTTATTTGATAGAAGTAACTCAGCTTCTTAATAATGGCATCTAGGTTTGATCCCAGTAATTCTTTTCCATGAACCAAGGTCCCTTCCTAATCTATTAAAGTTATTATGAATATTTGATAAATTTGTGATGATTAAATTATATAAATGGTGTTGAATATCTAACAGTGCAATAGATTCCTTTAAGCACGTAACAGTATAATTAGAATTATATTTGTTCATATATGTATATATATTCAAAACACCTATTAGTCAATATATTCATTTTTTTCCATCTCAGAGAGTGACACTACAGCTAGAAGCATAGATATGTAGAGTAAAAGAGATAATGTATTATTTCTAGTTTTAAGCAGCTTATAAATAAGTAAATCAGTTACTTATCAGTAAATGAAGACATTGAGCTGAGCATAACTTAAGTGGAGTTAGTACTTCATTTAATTTTTAAATTTAACTTTTTATTACTTGGTTTACAATATTAGTAATAATGGTTACTTATAGACATTATTTGGACACTATACTCACCACTGTATACCCGTTTCCCTCTCTCCAGCAGCCAAGACCACCTCCCACTCACCTCTCTAACTCAATTGTGTGATTCAATTCAGGTCTTATATGTGAATTTATTATTTTTATGAATTGATCATTAACATGGAATCTACTACATCTCTTTCTCACTGACAATCACTACTAAATTATATTAAAAGTCTAATTTTAGATACTCAAAAATATACAATCTAGACCAATCACAGAGAACAGGAAAAGATGTAGCATATCCCTTGACCCCTAGTGTCCCTATATGGGAAATAGCTCCAACCAGCATGGTCAATGTATTCTCTAAAAGCTCAGTGTTTGCTGTGACCATTTAAAAAATTATTATTAGATCTTATGTCACCAGCCAGGAAGTTGTAAATTTAAGAATCTCTGAATGTGCATTTAAAGAAAATGGAAATGTGTTCAATATTACTCAGCAATTATATTTGTGTTTCAGACTTTAAAAGAATCAGAATCTAGTGTAACTCATTTGGAAGTAGAGACTATCTCCACTGCTTCTCATTCTCTCTCTCTCTCTCTCTCTCTCTCTCTCTCTCTCTCTCTAAATACATGCTTGGCATGTATATTTTAGAACTGCACATCTCAGATTTTAATTGGGGTGGGAAGCATCTGGGAGCTTGTTATAGGAATTGTGAATCATTTGGTTTGTGGTGGGGATGGAGCTGTCTTCATTTCTATCAAATTATCAGATAATGCTCAGGCAGCTGTTCAGTGGATTATAGTCATAATAGAAAGTCTATAGAGTCACATATTGTATTAGCAAGGGGAGATTCATAAACCTATAAGAACATTTAAAGATCAATTTTGTTTGTACTCAGAACTTGATCACTATGCTGATAATGTGTGTTCTATTTTTAAGCTATCATTAACGTTTCAAAGATATTATAACTTAGAACTAGGATACCCGCTCATTAAACCATTCTTAGAATATGTATTAAGCCCTCAGGTCCAGGAAAAATGTATCATCATTATTTGAATCACAGCATATAAGTAATGGAATGTGGAGTTTTGTTTTTCTTACTAAAAAATATTTTCCTTGAGTCCCTCTGATGATAAACACCATTATTTTTACACTGTTGAGTAATAGTACAATAGTACTGAAAGATAGGCCAAGAGCATAACCATATCAGAATGTATTTTAACTCGAACAACATTGTCTTCATGGCTTAAGAAAAGATGCATTATTAGCAACATGTTGTTTGTTTCATGATACAAAACAGATAATACAAAAAGCCACATTTTCTATATCTACAAGGTAAATTAAGCTTCACATGATCTAGATTTTAAAGAATGATATTGTAGTAGGAAACATGTTAACTTATATTCCAATTTATATGTTATTGTCATTATAACAGTTTTGAAGCATTCCATTTTACTTAGTAATAATTAAAATCTTTCATATCTAAAAAGATAAATCATTTATAACAAGTTGCAGCCTACAGCATTTTAAGTTTTCCATTTTAGTCCAAAATGGGCCCATTACCTGTACAAAACTTAGTGAGAACAAGAAAGTGGTTGTAGAAATTCTAGGCTGCAATATACATGCACATATAATTATCCTTAGTAAAGGTGAAAAGGAGGCATGATCACACTTATCTATGAGAGTTTTCAATGGTTAAGGCAATACATCCAACTCTTAACCAATCATTTCAAATACATCACATGGGGCTGGAGAAATAGTACCATCATAGGGTGTTTGCCTTGCATGAGACCAACCTGGGACCAGGATTGACCCAGGTTAAATCCCTGGCATCGTATTGGTCCTTGAGCCTGCCAGGAGCTATTTCTGAGTGCAGAGCCAGGAATAACCCCTGAGCATCACTGTATGTAGCCCCAAAACAGAATAAAAATACACCTAGCTTAGGCTGGTGATATCAATGTCATGTGATAACAGCTACAGCCTTAGTGTTTTTTAAATTATAGCATAGTATGCATAACTTAAAATTTACCATCTTTAATTTTATGTAGTTATGAATTTATCTTTACATAAATTTCCAGAGTTACATTTTTAATGTTAGGCTTTTTTCACTTATATTTTCCTTTACTATATTTTAACTCATATTCAATTTATTATATATGTATTGAAAATATATAAAATTTCTTTTTACATGGGAGAGTTAAATTCTATCTGAGGGCACTGAGATAGTTTGACTTTCAAAAATATGATTCCTGTTTTGCTGTTGTTTCTCGTGACTTCCTTTTTATAGGAATATTTTCTTTAAACATATTGACAGTCAGTTTGACAAGCTGTCACTTTTGGCAAATGCCACTTTTTTCCATGAGTAATTTCCTCTTTCATCAAACAATATTAGTCACCATAGCTTATTATGTTGAACATCTCCTTTTTAACAGAGCTAAACAGAGGTAAAATCTTTGACCAAAAAATTTACCAAAACATTGTTATTCAACAATAAATTAGATAACTGAATAAGTTATTCAGAAATTTACTTTGTAGCCAAACTAGACAAATAGAAAACTAACCAAAATAAATATATTTTATTCAAAATAAATGCTACCAAGAAATCTGGGAATTTGAAGTAACAAAATTCTCATGCAAGTTGAGCTTTTCCAGATATTTTACAGGGTTAAAAAGTGAGTTCAAGGACTTAGGAAGTATGAGAGACCTGGTTTTAATTCCTGGAACCACATGATCCTTTGGAATGGCTTGATTGGTCTCCATGTAATGAGCAAGGTAGCCGCCCCTAAGAACTGCTAGTTGTGGCCCAAATCTGCTCAAAAAACAAAATTTGTAACTTGTTAACTTCTTGGAGCAACTCTTTCTCTATTTTTCAAAATGGCCTTTTTGTTAGTTTCCTGGTACCTTCTTGGCAAAGTAGCAGAAACCAGGGAGCTTAAACCAACGGACATTGACACTCATGGTTCTGGTGACTAGTTTTAACATCAGGATTTCCCAAGGCTCTTAGGATCTTCTATGTCTAAGTTTCGTGGGGCTCTAGGTAGTTTTGACTTTGACTGCTACTGTCTCTGTTGATGTCTGTGAATGAAGACTTGTTCCCATCTGTCTTCTCCAAACTCAATTCATGTAGGTTCTTGAAAGGAAAAGTAATGGATGCTATGGAAAGTCAAATAGGTTATTAACCTTGTGTCTTGGTTTCCAGTGAATGATCAAGGTTAATGTAGAATCAGCGCACTTTCCTTGACATTATGACAGAAATTGAAGCTAAGTAGATGCTTGCTGAGTAGAGTAGGGGCTACACATTTACTCGTAAATGGAAAGGGGCTAATCAAAAGCTATGGTTTGGGAAGTCAACAGAAGGAAGATTACCAATCTGATGGCTGACTCAGGGGTGAGTAATTGGTCTGTCACAGGTGGTAGATTATGTCAAACCTTGTAGGGCACATTAACACTTTTGAATCTGTAGGCGCCATAGGATATCATGAAACAGATGAAGCTGGAAATTAATAATTTTACATTTTCAAAACAAAGTTAACATTTTCCTCTTAAATCAAAGTCTTCTACTAAGAACTGAATATGATGCTAGGATATTTATAAAGATAAAGTTAGACTGTTCCTGATAAAGTTCAAGCATATTTATCTCTTTTAGTGTAAATGAGATGAAAGATATACAGGAACAGCACATGTGCTCATTAACTGAGGGAGAGAACTATTTGCCTACAGCGACATTAACAATACTTGAGCAGTTGTTAATGTCTGTTGCCCTTAGGAAATTTATTTCAAGAAGCATATCATGCTTCAACCCTTATTAACTTATTTCCTGAGGCATTATGTATCTGACTGTGATCCATTCACTCAGTGCTGCTATGCCCTTTGTATGAGTGGGGCACAAAACTGCTTTCTGTAATCAAAGTTTATAAGTGTACAGTGCATTTATTGTAGCTATTAAATGCTTCTCATCCCAGTAAAGTTGAACATGTTTTCATTCAAGTATGGACTTCGAAATTAGACTTGTTTTGGTTTCTTGTCTCTCTGTTCGAGGGATACATCTGACGATGCAGAGAGTTGAGTCTTATGGGCTATTCCTGATTCTGTGCTCAGGAATTAGCCCTCACTGGTTGCCATAGTGGATGCTAAAGATTGAACTCAGGATGGCTGTTGTGCAAGGCAGCCCACCCTACTCTCTATGGCCACTCTGGCCCCCAGACTTGTTTTTGAATTCCAATTTTTCCACTCTTAGCCTTGACTGTCAACAAATAATTCTTCTTTATGAGCTTCAGTTTCTTTACCTTGAAATAGGGATAATAGCAACTAGTTCATAAAGTTGTTTATATAAAATGGAAAAGTCTCAGCTTATTTATTGACATACAGTAATTTGCACTTGGTGAATGATAGACCTATAGATAGTATAAATAATACTCTAGCTGAAAATTCACTAGAAGTATGCAATTGAAATTATTTTGTAAAGAAAAGATAGATTATCATAGTAGTATATTATTATATTTTGACTCAATGAATTATATTCAACCTAAGTGTTGTCATTGCTTCAATAGCTTTACATATTTTATATAATTATTTAAATTAATTTTACTTTATTACTGAATTGGCATACAATATATTGTACTTCCACAAAATATGAAAAGTAAAGAAAATAAGCCATTTCGTTCCAATGTCTGATCTGTTTGGAGATATAATCTACAATATCAGAGACTTTATTTATTTTCCTTAGTTTACCTAATAGGGTCTTTTCTTTATTTAAAAAAAAAGCCCTGTCATGGAACTATTTAGTTATAAACATCATGAACTTCCTCAATAATTATATTTAAATATGCAGATCATGCCTGAAGAGGATTAAAATTCTCTTCTCTGTGGACCAGTACAACCATCTCTTTTCTATACAGTTGAGGATTAGTTTGAATGTGTTATTTGACCTATGTTGCTCTTCCAAACCTTCCTAGGTCACATAGTGATGAAATTGAAAAGATGTTTGCAGAGGAATTTCTTCTAATAAGGAATTAAATTTATCTTCTTTGTGACTTCATCCTACATGAAGCATCCATTTTCTCATTAGAGCTATATCCATATAATTCTTTTCTTTTCAAAAGAGCAGGAAGAGCCCAAAATAAAAAATGAAACAACTCAGAAATGACTTGCAGCTTTTGTAGTTTGGAATGTTGGAGTTTCAGGCTAAGACTAACTCATTCTTTCTTCAAAACTTATATACAAGGAACTAATAGTTAGATAGTGACCAAAAAACTTGATTAGTTAATGTCTGGCAGTCATCCAGTACCTACCAGAATGCAAGACCCTCTGTTAATAGCAGCTGGATCCAGAGCAATCTTCTTTTCTTGAATCTAAATAAGAATTTCTGCTTGCTTATTAACCTCAGACAAATGGGACAGCAGTGCCTGATGAGATAAAGTACAAAGAATGAACAGGCATCTCTCATCCCCAGAAATTTCGCTATATGATTTCTGCAGATGAGAGATTCCCTAGTCGAGTTCTCAAATTGAGAAAAGCTAATCCAACCTAGTAAAAAAAATTCACCCTCTTTTCTTGTCAAATTTTGTCTAAAATTAAGGGATACTAGCTTCCTGGTGAGGTACAGGTAAAAAATATGGAGCTGGAGGTAAACTCGCATATTCTTCTTGAGTGTGGGACTGAGGTTAGAATGTGAAGGACCACTGTTAACACTCTACTTACCAGGAAAGGTCACATGGCTTCATGTTGAAACGGAAGTAAAAAAAATAGCAAAAAATCTGAAGGTTCCTAAAAATTAGATTTTAAACATAACACATAAAAGTCCCATATTAAATTTGGTCGGACCACCATTTGTATAATAGTTTTAAGGAAAATCGACTTTAAATTTGATGGCATTAATTATAAGCCCAAGTCGATTTTCAAAATACTAAAATGACAATAAAACAAGTATCCCCAGGTGACGCTTAGATTAAGGCAATCTTAAAATGGCAGATATCTAAACCTACTGGGAATAGACTGCCTTTCCTGATAGGAAGCACTTTCCCTTTGGGCATTCTCTTCCCCCTGATTCTTCTCAGCCCCGCAGCCCCCTTTTGGCTCACTCAAAATTTCCTTCCCAGGGTCAGCTTCTTTAAGGAGAGAGATGACCTGTTTTAGGAAGAGGCTGCCACTCCATGTGAGCCATAGGGAAGTAGTTTGAGGGGAAAGGCAGAGGAACTTTCAAGTCAAGTAAAAGCATTATCCTGCCTACTCCTGCCAAAGTGTTCTGCCAACAGCATATTTGGATTCACACTGTGGATTTAATTCTTTTTATTTAATCCTTTGGTGGACTTAAAGTCAAAAATAAAGAAGCACCGCTGGCACTGTTGAAAAGAAATGACTGATTTGTATGGAACCTGTGAACATTTCAACTACTCACTGATGTATCAAATTGGCCTAAGTTAACAGTTTTCCCCAGGTAAAAAGCTCGGTTTGGAGTGAATAAGCTCTTATACTTCTGATATTTTATGATCATGTTCATTGATTTTCCGTGAAGAAAACTTGAAATCGGTTTTAATGTAATAACTAAGAAAGAATTACATGTTGCTCCCATCTATCTTGGCTTTTTCCACTTTTGTCCTACTTTCATGGTTCATGTAAGAAAAAATGTAATATTAAGTGACATATAGCATTTCCGTTAAAGTGTTTTGGTACACAATATGTACATTTCAAAAAAAAAGTATGTTCCTATACTATATTTTAAGTGCTTAACCCCAGTATTTGTAAAATATTCATCATTTTAATGTGCCTGCATTTTCAAATGTGTAAAATTTACCTACTTTCATCTTTATAGCTCATTGGGAGTAAATTATGTTCATTCTTTATGCACAACTTTTGTATAAATACAAAATAAAAACTTTCATTTCCTGTGATAGCATATAACCTTTGTTCCTATATTCTTCTCCAAATTAGATTTATATGAACTTCCTTGCAATTCTTATGCATGCATTTGATTCTACCTAAAAGGTAGCCGCTAATCATTTTTATATCTTCTTTTTCTGCTTAGCACGTAACTGTGTATGAGACAAGAACCCTGTACAAATATAATTTGTAAGCAAAACTGTAAAAATCTTATGTATGGTTGAGGCTGGAGCCATAGTACAGCTACTAGGGTCTTTTCTTTATACAACACTACTTAGGTTTGATCTCCAAGACCCCAGCTGGTCTCTGAGCCCACTAAGAATGATCCCGGAGCATAGCCAGGCGTGGCTGAAACAAGAATAACAAAGAAATAAATAAAATAAAAACAAATGTCTTATGTATGGTATCTATATTTTTGCAGTTTTGTTGGTATGAGGCCCATGTAGCTTTTATAGCTTATAACAGAAGAAAGACATTCCCAAAATTCAGTTGAGATAGGAAATATTTTATTTATTTTTACCTGACGAGGTATTCTGTTGAATTATTGACATACGCTCACTAGTGTCTTGTACAAATAGTAGTTTAAAATAATATTGTCATGCATTCATTCTACCATGAGAGAATGCAGAGTTTTAAAATCAATAGTTACTTGTGCTGCATTTCAAAAGTTTTAAAAAGCTATGCTGCATTTTAGCAGCCAATTAGTCATAATTCTCAAATGATAACTGCATCATTTGGATAATGTAGTCATGTGATATAAAGCTTGTGTGTAAATTTTTGCTTTAAAAAATTAGAAGCTTTCATTCTCAGCAAACAGTAAATGCCTTTGCTAGAGTTTTAAGAGCTTCCAATAAAATAATTTTTGCTGAAATTAACAATATATTTTTTAAAGTTTCAAATTCCTTCTACTTTTGCCAGGTATAATTTTCTCGAATAAATTCAGAAATGGGTTACCTTTTCTATATTCCTTTGGATTAAAAAAAGTAAATGGTTTGGCCAAGAATCGATTGTATAAAACCATTTTGGCTTTTTGCCCTCTGAAGTTTTAATAACACTGTCATTTGGATCAATCCTTATGAGTTGGAATCCCAGAGAAGGCAATTATCAAAGAATGAAAGTCCTTTCTTGATCGAATAAATTGATATTATCTACTACTTGAAAATGTGACTTTAATTTTATTAATCCTGATATTTGTATATTTTTATTCTAAAATATATTTTGCTGGAATTCAAATTCATTACCAGTATATTTGAACATGTAAGTTACTAAATATCAGGTGTTTCTCCTGGTTATTATATTTTCTTAAGTTTTGCATGATAAATTTGACTTATAAAATGGATAAATAGATAAGAGTAAATTTTCTTTCTGTAGAAATGTTAGGATTATTCTAGGAATAAAAAAAACAGATTAATAACATATTATGTATTTTCAGCTTTTTATTCATATGCCATCTAAATGCCAAAGAATCATACTTTTTTCAAATAAAATTTATGGTAGGTTACATTTAAGATTCATGTATTTGGTTCTATTGCATTAAAACATAAATATTGAATTCTGGTTAATGATATATGCATTGAAGTGTCTAAGGGTACAGTGACCCATATCTTCCAATGAATAAAATGAATTGATGAAATGGCTAGTAAAAACCATGAACTGATATACATATAAGAACATGTTAATTGTGCAAACTAGAAGTTTTCTTCTAGATTACTTCTAGTACATGAGTGTTTACCACATCATTTTACATTTTTTGCATGTTTGAAAATCTTTATAATTAAGTGGGAGTAAAACGCTATGAAACATAGTTGAATTAAATTTCTGAAAAAGCTACCAGATACTTATATCTGTGATTCATTGGACTCCTTGCATTCATAAAATTATGGAGGATTTATCTGGAAAGCATGTATAATAATTGGTTAATTAAATTGAAAAAGGTACCAGTATTCAAACTTTAATTTTGAATTTAAAATATTGTACAGCATGTTAAATATAAGATCACTTTTCTTTAGTTTCTGCTGCTATTAAAGGAGCCATTACTTCCACATGTTTCTCAACAACTTTTAATGCTTTAGGTATCTGTGTGTATATATATATATATATATATATATATATATATATATGCTATCACTTTCATTTGAAAATTATAATTTTAATTTTTATCTTTAGATTAACGAGATTAAATCCCATAAATCTAGCATAATATTAGTGAAATGTTTGTAAGTAAAATCTTTAACTAATTTTTAAATTTAAGGCTGATAATTGGTTTAAATATCTAGATATTGTATTACTAGAGCCTTGTGAAGGTCAATAGTTTAAAAGGATTTCTATATTACTCAAGCTACCACTTGACACTGTCCCTATAATTGATCTTTGAGGTGACTTTTTAGCTTCCTCCCTCCCTCCCTCCCTCCGTCCCTTGCTCCCTCGCTCTCCCTCCCTCCCTCCTCCCTCCCTTCATCCTTCCTTCCTTCCTCCTTCCTTCCTTCCTTCCATCCTTCCTTCCTTCCTTCCTTCCTTCCTTCCTTCCTTCCTTCCTCCTTCCTTCCTTCCTTCCTTCCTTCCTTCCTTCCTTCCTTCCTTCCTTCCTTCCTTCCTTCCATCTGGAAGTGCTCAGGGCTTGTTCCTAGTTCTGTAATCAGGGATCCATCCTGGCAGTTCTGGGCACCATATGGAATGCTGGGAACCTAATGCAAGTTGGCCACATACAATGCATATATCCTACCCTCTGTATTATTTCTCCATGTTTAGTTAAAAACATTTATTAAAACGTTTTTGTTTTTCCAATGATTCATATATATTCGGTTCATCTTCCGTTGATTGTTTTGTCTTCAGTTTATGATTATATCTTCTATTTATACTCCCTCCCCATTGTAAAAAACAATGACAAAAATAACTATTTGCTTTCAAAAATCATGGTAAAATAGACTACATGTTGTCTTTAATACTATTGCCAAGTCAACATTTGGATAGGGATCTTGAATATATCAATTGATTGACCAAATTCAGTTTTCTTAGCTTTTCTTTTAGTTTTATTATTGGGGGTCATGCTTGATGGTTCTCAGGACTGAGTCCTGGCTTTATTACTAAGGATCACTCCTGGTGGGGCTTCAGGTACCAAATGGGGTACCCAGAAGTCTCATGCAATGCAGTCTACTCACCATACCATTACTCCAGTTCTTACCATTTTATTATTTTTTATTTATTTGTTTACTTTTGGTTTGGGGGCCATACCTGATGGCTCTCAGGGGTTATTCCTGGCTCTATGCTCAGAAATCACTCTTGGCTGTCTTGGAGGACCATGGGATTCCAGGAATCAAGCCCTGGTCTAGTTCCAGGTTGGCCACGTGCAAGGCAAACGCCCTACCACTGTGCTATTGATCCAGCCCCACCATTTTATTTTTTAAATGAACTAATTTGATAATTAAAATAGCACAAATAATAAGAAACTAAAATTAATCACCATCAATGGAGAAAATTTATAAAGAAGTAATTCAGTATACTTAAAATTTTAATGCTACTAACTACTGTAAAGAGTGCATATAAACCCAAATTTTCATTTATAAAGGTAAATTGTCTTTGGAATTTTGAAACACATAAAGTTTTTCAGAGGTTTCCAGACACTCCGGGCTACTGGACTGATGTAAATCATTTTGGTGCTTTGCCAAACACGGATAGTTTTCTAAGCAGTTCTTAGAGATAGCATTTTTAAATATAGATCTCGAAAAAAGGAATCCTTTTGATTTCAGAAGGCAAGATTCATGTTCTGGAGAAACAATGTCTGGTAGCAAATTTGATACTTGTAAGCATGAAGGTTTTAACAAAATGAACTTAAAAGCATGAATGGTAAGGTGAATTTTATTTATATTAATGGAATATCTAAATACAGAAAATAGATAATTCTTAAATTAAAGAAAACCAAGCTATGTTAGTTTTTTTCCAGGTCATTTTATTTTTCAGTGATATTTTGTTTTTTTTGTACATAGTTACAAATATGGCTATAAATGACATTTGCCATTTTGAATTTTAGTAGACCATCTGTTTGGGGGAGTATTTTTCATTGCATTATGGGAAAATTCATATAATTTATGGGAAGAAAATATATAATATAAAATTCTTGCATTTTTTGCATTTTAAATTTGCATTTTAATATTGCTTTGAGATAATAGCTAGAACAAAGTGTTAATATTTAATATCAAAGATAAAGTAGATTAATGTTTGAATGAATATTTAAAATTTCCTAATGAGAGTTTAATTACATAAAATTAAGCATATTTTTATAATTTGGAGGGCTTGACCAAAATCACTTGGGATTCTTGATATTACTGTCCATCTGATTCAACTCTTTTATGAGGCAAGTATTTCTATATTAATTGTGATGATCAATTCTCAGGATATATCACTATAGTATTGAGATGAGTGAGAGGAAACATTTTTAATGTGAGTTTGTAATTTACAATATAAAAAAATTTAAAATTTTTCACTATAAATACAATTATCATAAGGATCTTCGAATCTACCTATTTGAATATATATGCTGTAAGCCTGCGCAATAATTGTCAGACTTACTGAAGTTATCATCAAGCTAAAACTAAAAAGCCAATAGACATCATTTGACATCAGTTTTAAAGCCTTGCTATTCAAATAGAAAAACCAAAAGGTGAATGGGAGGTGGATAGGTGATTGTAGACCTGAGCTTCTCAGTATGGTAGCCATTGTCCAGTAGGTAACTTGCACATAGTAGGTAAGCTGTGATCATTTAGTTTACATTTATGTTAATTAAAAATAAAACATAACTCAGTTAATATTTTATGGTTTTCATGTTCAAGTGCTCACAGTCCCTGCATGTCTAGAACTACCATATAAAATAACACAGAAACACATTTCTGCTATTATAGAAATTCTATTGAACAGCACTTTCTCAGGTGTTAGTGATTCTTCTAGAAGTTTCTCTCTTGATTAAGTAGAAAGCTTGTAGAAAACATTATGTCTTGTTGTTTTGAGAGTTAATGAAACTGTGAGATGCACGTTTTTTGAAAGAACACGTTACTTTTATTTTTTCTTAAGTTTAACATTTTATATGTGATATAGGATTCATCATATTCACCACCAAAGTTCCTATGACATCCCACTATTGATAGAATTCTTCTATCCATATCTCACACCCTGTTTCTTTTGACAACTACTGTACATTTCGCTGGGACTAGGCATTCTGTTATATTTTTCAGTTCCATTACTTATGTTGGATTACTGGTTTTACCCTAATCAACATTCAATATTCTTACTCTACCATAGGGTGTGATCCGGTAATGGGATTATTGGTTTATTTCCTACCTGGTATTCTTCTCCCAGCCTAGGGTGTGGCCTGGTGCTTGTCAATAAAAGCAGGGGTCTGAGGAAGGTAGGTGCTCATTCTTCTGTCTTCTTCCACTAAGCTGCATTCCTTCTTAGGAGCAGAAAGCTTGTGTGGTTGTATTCCTTGCTTGAGTGCTGGATTTCCTGAACCCTTTCTTGTACCTTTTCACTGTGTGGATTATTTCCTATGTCAATGTTTGCTTCCAGACTGCATCTCACTATATCCTCGTTTCGGAACCAAGGGATCCACTAGCCACTTTTATTATTTAGATTCTACCTATGATTGGAACATCCATTATATGTCTTCCTCATTCTTATATCAATCAGTATAGTCACTTGAAACTCCATCTGTTTTGTTTGAAATTAGCAATTCCATCTTTTAAATAGTAGAGTAGTATCCAATTGAGTATACCTACCCTAAGCTTCCTAGTCATTCACTTGATAGACATTTTCATTGTTCTATTTTTTGGCTGATTTATAGCCTATAAATAACATTTAAATTAGTATTTTAATATTCTTTAGGTAAATGAGAGGAACCCTATCACTGGGCCATACAGTAGTTCCTTATTTGTTTTTAGGAATTATGATGCAGTTGTTTGCAATTTACATTACCATAGTATACCATAGTTCATTTAATTCTCCATAGTCTTATAAATGTTATTTTTTCCTCTTTTCTCTTTTGTTTTCCTACTTGGTGTCCTAAGGCCATATGACTATTGTGATGTCACATTCAATTTCTCTATCTGTTCCTATGCCTGATCCTTCAGCAGAATCTAGAAGTTGTACATTCTTGAGTTGTCGTTCGGTTTTTGATTTTGCAGTCAGCTCAGGTTTTATTTCTTGCTCTATATTCAGGGGTCACTCCTGGTGTGGTGCTATGGGGACCACATTCGGTGCTGAGGATTGAACTGGGCTGACCGAATGAAGGATAAGTAATTATCTTAGCCACTATATGATCTCTCTGGTCTCTTACTGTTGTGCACTTGATTTGAGAGGGCTCAGAAGATAGAACTTTTTTCTTTGTTTAAACTAATAACTTATTTCTAGTATTCTTCCTTTTTCAGTCTTCTTTTCTAAGCATTTTTGCATCTCCAAATGTTAGTGTGGGTTATATCTTCATACTCTAGGTTGACTCATTCAATCTATGGCTTTAAATGCCAATTATATGCAAGTGAGTTTCCAACAGTTTTTATATTTAATCCTAACTTCTGTCTTGAAAATAAAATTTATTTCTCAAACAGACTTTCTGACATACACATTGGAGCATGTGTCCTAGATTAATCTGAAACATCACATTATCTAAACAGACATCATGATTTTTGCCAATAACACTCTCCAAGTAAATAACAAACGTGCTCACGCCTTTTCTTTTCCAGGCTCTCTTTCCATGGTATCATTATGAACCAGTGTAAATGTTGAATTTAACAATATTTTTTGTAAACTTCATAAAAGGCTTTTAGTGAAAATTATCTCCTCTAACTCACAAATGCAGAACCTTTCCGCTTCTATTTATTCATTATCACTACCTTATTTATCCATTATTTCCTGCTTCCACCACAGTGTAATTGTTTTGTGTAAGGTCTTTCTGATTTTCTCTCAACATTTTACTTTCTTTTCTCCTCACTGTAGAGGAAATAATCTATTAGGAAGAACCAATAATATTACTTTAATGACTCACCACCACACTAACAGGAGCAATCCAAATTCTTTTTGTTGTTCTTTATTAATATCTTTATTTAAGCACCATGTAGTTGAGTTTCAGTCATCAAAAAAGTGCTCCATCTCCCTACTCCTCCACCTCTTCTATATCACTCACTACTAATGTCATGATAGTTGTTGGGTTAGTTATTTCTCTAACTGCACTTACCAATCTTTCTGGTAAGCTTCATATCATGGACTGGTCCTTTCAAACCTCATCTCTATTGTCTTTGGGTAGTAGCAACAGACTATCTCTTATTTTTTTAAATCCCATAGATGAATGAGACTATTCTGTGTCTATCTCTCTCCTTCTGATTCATTTCACTCAGCATAATAATTTCCATGTCCATCCATGTATAGGAAAATTTTATGACTTCATTTTTTCTGATGGCTGCATAGTCTTCCATTGTGTACCACAGTTTCTTTATCTACTCATCTGTTGTCGGACATCTGAGTTGTTTCCAGATCCTGGCTAGTGTAAATATTGCTGCAATGAACATAGGCATGTAGAAGGCATTTTTATTGTGTTTTTGTGTTTATAGGGTATATGATTTAGCAATTCTCATTAAAGAATACAAAGTTTGTGATGATTCTGCCATTGCTAAGCTATTACAGCACAGTCTTCTCTTTCTCATTTCAATCTAGTCCTAAGCCAGTCTGTCTCTTTCCCCAGAGTAATTGTGCATTTGTTGTTCCTCTGCATGAACTGTTCTTACTCTTCTATTCAGCCTGCGGGCCTCCCTTCACCTTTTAGATCTTAGCTACAAAGTTACTTTTTCATAAATTGTTTGCTTAGTAATCTTTCTATCACAATCTTAATCACTTCAAGAATTAAATGGAAAATTTCTACTCTCTAAAATCGTATTTTGTTTATTAGACTTTTACTTATCTCAGTCCAATAAACACCACCATAGTAAGTGTCTTCACTTTGCCATTTCGAGATCAAAGAATTTTGAATGAATATATAAAGTATGAGATTGATAGAAAGTATACAGTTGATTTTCTCTTTTAGGGGGAGTAGCTTCCAGATGATACTCAGGTAGTCTGGAGGCCACTCCGGGCAATACCCGGCCAATAGGGTCACTATTTGAATCTTCTGGACTGAGCATTCAGTACCAAGAAACCACAGCTTATGGTGCTTAGGAGGCCATAGAGTGTAGGGATTTGAACCCTGTTTGGAGACCCTAACAAATTTATTATTTCCTGGCTCCAAAAGTGTTGGTTTACAAGTTGCAGGTGCTAGCTCTTTAAGAATGGGGGCTACCTAACTACCTCCTTGTGATTGACATTTCACTGTTAAACATCAGAAATGTGAATTTTTATATTAGGATCTAGCCATGCCTGGTTAGAGTGTTTTCCTTCTATCTCTTCTTCATCCTTTATTGCAGTCAACATGACAATAATAAATCCCTGGCGTCAAACCTATAACACCTCACTCTTGGTACATGTGATTATTCTGAGAAACATGTGCTGAAAGGCAGCCAGACAGGGTGATGAAATATTTCATAGCTGAGTTTCTTCACTAAATAACAGTGAATACTGCCTTTGATCTCTGCCACCAAGAAATATAACCCATCCGGAATTTAAACACTGGAAATGATTTTTACATGTTCACATATACTGACATTTGAATTTTTTTTTTTGTTTTTTCGGGCCACACCCGTTTGATGCTCAGGGGTTACTCCTGGCTAAGCGCTCAGAAATTGCCCCTGGCTTGGGGTGACCATATGGGACGCCGGGGGATAGAACCATGGTCATGATCCTTGGCTAGCGCTTTAAGGCAGACACCTTACCTCTAGTGCCACCTCGCCGACCCCTGACATTTGAATTTTTATAAGTAAATTTTATTTTTGTTTTATGCATTTATTTTTTTCATAATAATATCTTTATTTAAGCACCCTGATTACAAACATACTTTAATTGAATCACTGTGAGATACCCTTGTAGTTGTTCATACTTTTCAGTTATGCAATGTCCAACACCCATCCCTTCACCAGTGCACATTCCAAATACCAATGTCCTCATTTCCCTCACAAGGTGCCCACTGCCCTCTCCTCTGCCTGCCTCTATGGCAGGTATTTTGGTCTCTCTCTCTTTTACTTCTTTTACTTTTAGACACCATGGTCTGCAATTGTGTTACAGGGGGGATATCAAGCATGTCATTAAAGTATTTTATTGAAACCATTGTGATCTATAAAAAGTTCTTTGGGGTAGGGAGGACAATTTGGTGATGGGAATCCCCCCTGATTTTATATAAATATGTACCTAAAATGTTATTGTCAACAATATGTAAGACACTATGATCAAAATAAAAATTATATTAAAAAAAAGAAACACAGGAAAAAATAAACAGCATGTATCAAAAAAAAAGTTCTTCATAGTTGAATTTCAGATATACAGTGAACCAAGCCCATTCCCACCACCAGTGTTGCCCTCCCTCCGCCAATGATCCCCAAGTACATCCTATACCACCACCATTTATCCGCTGGCCTGCCAATGTAATAGGCCTGTTTAAGTTTAGATTGTTAAAATTTAAACTTTACCAGGCATGTCATTTTATCTCCTTTCAGTATATAGTTCTTTTCCAGAGTGATCACTTCCAATTCTCACTGTTATAGTGGACTCTTCTAGCCCTAATAGCACTCTCCTGCTATTTTCTACCATCAACTCATCCTCCAGTCTCTCATCTCTATTGCCTCTAGATATTTCTACTGTACTTTTTTATATACCAAAAATGAGTGTTATCATTCTATGTCTATCCTCTCCCTTCGACTTACATTGTTCAGCATAGTATTCTCCACATATACACATATACATATAAAGAAACTGTGGTACATCTTGGCAATAAAGTACTACAAATCTGCTAGGGAAAATAAAATTTATTTTTGAAGCCTATTTGGTTCAATGAATTATTCTTGTCTGTTTATTTCAAAAATGCATAGTCATTTTTATAGTTAGAGACCTGTTTATAAAATAATCCTGTCCTCCTAATGTTGTTATTCTGTTGGGAGATAACTTATCACATACTAAGTTCATACTTTTTTTTCTTCTGTGTTCCAATTCTATAAAGCAGAAGTAAATAGAATTTTGATGTTTTAATGCCTTCACTCACTTTAACCTATAACTAAAAGTGAAGTTCAGTGTTTTCTTTTTCCAAAAGAAGAGTTCATTCAGGATCTTGCAAGAGTATCAGATTGAAAGCGTATATGATGGTGAAAATCAACATTTGTGGTCAGTTTAGTTTCATACTTGACTCTCTCTCTCTTTTTTTTTTTTGGCCTCTTGGGCCATACCTGGTGACACTCAAAGGATAGTTCTGGCTATGCACTCAGAAATCACTCCTAGCTTGGGGGACCATATGGGGTGCGGGGGATTGAACTGTGGTTCTCCTAGGTTAGCACTTGCAAGGCAAATGCCCTACAGCTTGAGCCACTGCTCCGGCCCCCATACTTACTTTTTGTCCAACTTTTTGTCCTACTATTTTTCATAGATATTGGGGACCTCATGGAGAAAACATCTATGTTTCTATCGTTTTATGATAACTGTCCTGATTCTGATTTTTGATTCATTTTCCTACTCAAATGCAAGTTAGTAGTGGAATGGTTAAAAAAATAGAAGTGTAACATGAAACTAACATTTAAAATGTAGGAAGTTATTACTAAATATTTAGTCTGAATGATGAATCTCAAAGGTGCCTTCTTTATTTATAATTTTGTTATGCCTTATAAAATGTTTTATACATTATACATTCGCTATATAGTGTCACTTTGACTTCAGAGTTAATTCAATGCTGTGTACAGTTATTCTATCTGTTCTAACCACCTTGTCTAAAGTATATTGTTGCTCTTAATCTTATTTAAGAAATATTTCTAAGTTTATGAACATCTGGAAAAACAAATGTAAATTAGATAGAAATCTGATTGTGATTTTATTCTGCAAAAGCAAATTGAGCAAGTTATTTGAATGTCAAGGTAAATAATAGATTCCATTTGTGATAGAAACTCATTGGACATTTTTTGTAGACGTTTATAAAAAAACTGTAAATTAATAAATAATATTACATAGTTTTTATACCTAAATAAATTAATTGTTTTAGTTTGGTGAATATTATATCAGCTAAGATGGTGTGCACTATTATATCATTGATTTTGTTAATCGTTTTCTTTTCTTTGACATTGTTTTTTCTGGGGGACAAACCTGGCAGCGCTCCGGAGTTACTCCTGGCTGTGTGCTCAGAAATCGCTTTTGCTCGGGGGGGGGGTCATATGGGATGCTGGAATTGAACCTGTGCCATCGTGGGTCAGCCACATGCAAGGCAAACGCCCTACCACTGTGCCACTACCCAGGCCCCAAATTTTTTTTATCTTTATTTTCACAGTAATTAATTCTAACAAGTAACAAAACCATGGATGCTTTAATTTTCTGTTAATTTCACCAGCATTTTGAGCCCCACTGCTTTTTAAGGAAAATTAATCTTTTGTTGTGTCTCTGTGCTTAGGAATCATTACGTGTAGAGCTCTGGAAAAAATCAGGAAAGTGGGGGTTACCACTGGAGTGAGTTTCATGCAGTACAAATGCATGAAACACTGTGGGCTCTTTCTGGATGAAAATTGAACTATTTTAACTCAAAAGACTAGAGATTTAGGAAAAAAATGTAATTCATGTAGGGAAAAAATCAAGTATAAAATGTTTAGAATTTAAGTACTACTGTTTACAGGTAGTCATGTATTTTTGCTTAGTAAAAACATATTTCCAGCAGGTTTAAATTATTTGCTTTTAAATTATTAAAATATTTACCTTCAGATCCCATTATTAAAATTAGTAACTATATCATCCAAATTTTGAGCCCTATTTAACTATCATTAATAAGTTTTTAACCACACTGTTTCAAATTAACTATAATTAGCTAGCTAATGATGTATAAATTGTTAGATTGAACTTGGAAATTTTGTTTGGAAAAGTATTATACAGTTAATTGAAAATGATGAGGTATAATTGAATTGTTATTCAATATTTAATATTGAATGAAATAAATAGCAGCACTGACCCTTATTTTTCAAGCAGTGTTTTATAATAGAAAAAAAGCTGAATTTTTATGAGTAGAAGAGAGGCTTTTTGAAAATATTTAAACATTTTTAAGTAGTGATTTTTATAAAATGTTTAGTGTATGCAGTGGCTTTGAATCTTAGCCCTGATTATATGCAGTGGGTACAAATATTGAGTTAGCAAGAATGTCTAATGAATTTTTTGTTCAATTTTGCATTTTTCATATTAAAATTATTGCATTTTGCTCTCATTTGAAAACTATCTCTTCTGGGACTTCATATATCTCTACACTAAATAATCCTCATCTTTAAAACAATATTTTTAACAATATTTTAATATCTTACAACTAAAGAAATAAAAATTTTCTAATTTAAAGGGTGATCATGGTGATGATTTTAATGTAGTGCATATCTATGTATTTGGTTTCAATGAAACTTATGTAACGTTATGTTACTTGCCTGTGTGGGCAGAGCTAGGTGAAACAAGGCTTTGGCCTTTTCCACTGGAATTTTGAGCTCCTTTATTGATCAGTGACTGCTATGTTATCTGTGTCAAAATTGATTTCTGAAATGGCAAAGAATCAGCACTGGAAGTACCTTTTACCAAAGGACCCATCCTATAATAGAACATAGCTGCCATCAATCAACAGGTTTATTTTTCATCCATCATTTAAAAAATTGTCCTATTGAAAGCAGATACAATGAAGTGAATTCAAATACTACTGTCAAACCACATTGAAAAAAATTATCTCCATGGTAGCTTAAGCACATTACATTATACCATATCTAAAGTTGTTCATAAAATCATATCATTAGTTAGCTGGGTTATTTGTCTTAGCATTTTACTTAATTGACATTAATTTTTTAAGGAAATAACTTACTAGAATTTATTTCATATACCATTCAGTTTATTTTACAGCATACAATTCAATGATTTGGCGCGTGGGTTTGGGTCACACCCGACAGCGCTCAGAGGTTACTCCTGGCTCTATGCTCAGAAATAGCCCCTGGCAGGCACGGGGGACCATATGGGATGCTGGGATTCTAATCACTATCCTTCTGCATGCAAGGCAAACACTCTACCTCCATGCTATCTCTCCGGCCCCAATTTAATGATTTTAATATATTTACAGAATTGTATGTCAGTAAGTTTTTTGACAGAAAGATGTTTCTTTGTGTTTTATAGAGCACCTATATTAGTGACAGATTTCTATCACTTCACTGAATAATTTTCTGTATAAGATCAATACATAAATGATATAAGTGTTCAAACTATTCAGATGCTATAAACAGAACTTTTGTAGAATGATACATGATCTTAAACTTGAATATAATGACTCAAAGGGCTAACGCTTGAAGAGCTACAAAGATGTATGCCATTATTTTGGTTTTGTGACCCTATCTGGTGGTTATCAGGCCTTATTCCTGGATGTCTACTCAAGGATCTCTCCTGGAGGTGTTCATTAGCTACTGAATAATGACTTTAGGACAGGAACATTCAAGGCAACTGCTTTACCTGCAGTAGGTGTTTTTATGTGTATGTGTCGTGGTTTTCCTCCTCATCCTTCTTTACCCCCTAACCAAAATTTGTCTCCAAAACCTGGATTACCCTAGCAACCTTTATGTTAATGTGCCAAGTACACAAGGACATCATCATTGGTTACAATAAAAATCACTCATTTTTATAAATTGTGCCAAGATCAAGAAAGCTTACATTAGTGTGGGGAAAAGGAAGCTTTGGGATTAGCTTAGTGCTGCGACTTTCAAAACTACAAGTTCTCCTGTAAAGACATTATAGGATATATTGGCTCTTTCATGGCATGAACTTTAAGTCAGGAGATTCCCACAGAAGACCATTATGGATACCATGCTTCTTCTGAATAGCGTTTGGATTCCTCATGTATTCCCAACTATGACCTATGATTGATGCTGTCCTCTCAGCCTGCTGTATTCCAAATTTATATTTTTCTGAATGAGTCAGATTCAAAATTGGGGCCATGATGGGCTTGTATATCTGGATGTTTTAATCCATAGATTGTGTTTGCTTCTAGAGGTAGAAGCATAAAGTAAGATTTTAAGCATAAGCTGATTGGCATTTGTCCGGTAGGAAGTACATCTCACATATATTCTCAGTGTATATAATTAGCTAAATGTAGATAACCTGGTCTTATTTACTATGAATTAAATGAGTAATCTTAAGAAAACTCCTTAACCATTGATCCACAGCCTTTACACTTGTGAAAATGAGAAAGTTGTAATGGATCATTTCTCTGGTTTAGGCTAAATGAAGCTGTCCACTATTTTCACAAAATTGCTCACTTTATATTTTAATACTTTCACACATAAATAAAGATTTCAGGTGCTTCAGAGAATTTATGGAAAACAGTATAGAAAATATTATCAGGGCTGGTTTAACTGTGACAGTGAATTTTGAGCATGACTTCATGCTGTGCTCCTGAATAGAATAGAATACATATGGTAAGCATGGGTATGTGTGCATTTATATAGATGTGACAAATACTTTGCAGCTATATTGTGGTATATAAAGGGTGCTACCCACTAAATTACTCTGCAGATCATTTTTGACAATTCGTGAGTCTGCAGCTCACGAATTCACACATTTCAGTTGGACCACCATGTTTGATGGATGATGTATAGTCTTCAAATCAATGCACTCTCCTTTGGGTAAAATAGGATGTAGGATTGATTCTAATACCAATCTATAAAAACTTTGCCAAATTAAATTCTGAGAGGTTCTCTGTTCTCCTTTTCTTTTAGTTAGTTAATTTTTTATAATCAAATGTCTATTTTACAATGCTAGCGACCCACATCCAGGGTTTCCCCCACCAGGGAGCCACATCCCTCTCCCAAATTTCATTTAAAGTTTTTTGTTTGTTTGATTGTTTGTTTGTTTTTGTTTTGGGAGCCACACTGGTGAAGCTCAGGGGTTACTCCTGACTATGCTCTCAGAAATTGCTCCTGGTTTGGGGGAACATACAGGATGCCAGGATTCGAACCAAGGTCTGTCCTGGGTCAACCGCGTGCAGGGCAATCTTCTAACACTGCGCTACCACTCCAGCCCCTCATTTAAAGTTTTAATGACTCCTTTCCTTATTTCTTTTAATACTATTAATCTTAGGCTTATTGCCTGACATTGTCAGTTACGATATATATTGTTTAAGGCTGAAGAAAAAAATCCATCAGCATGAAATAAATTGAGTTCTAGTTTTATTTTTTATTAATTTATTATCATATCTTTGGAAATGCACTTATATATCTGCATAAAACTGCGCACTTTGCAAACAATATTTAACAGCTTACCCTTTTGTGTCACTGTTAATATTAAATAATTGACCTTAAAGTAATTAGTTTCTCATCCCAAAGAGCATAGTAGCCTGCACTGTGTCTAAAGCACAGGCATGTTTTTGTCATGATGTACAATGCCATCCCTGCAAATAATGCCAACATTTTTGCCTGTGCTTGTAACATTTTTTTGGTGAAGAAGATAGTCCTTATTGAAAATTATTTATAAAAAAATTTGAGGGAATAAAAAGGGAGAAATGCATGTTCAGGAGAGAACAGACTTCTCCAGAGTGGAAGTGGGCAAGCATAGAAAAGGAAACAAGCAAACGAGATGGATATTTAAAGGAAACCAAGGGTTTGAAGAGCAAACATTACTTGTGTTCTTGGTAGCTGTAAATCTGACTAACATTTATTTTCCTGATTATTGATATAGTAAACTGATGTACGGTAGAAAATGAAGGTATGATCTAAGAGCAGAAAGTGGAATGTGTAAGTGCTACTTTGGATAGTAGTAGTTTTTTCTCTTCTTCAAGTATTAAAAAATAGTATTGGATCAGGAAGATAGGAGAAATCATCAGTTACATTTCTATTTCACTATTTACCTGGTATTATATCTGGAATAAAATCATGATTACTACAATTTCACAAGCTTCTCAGACTGAAAACGACACTTACCATATTTCACTGGTTCTAAAGACATATTTTTCCTTTAACATTTTAACATGGATGTAATTTCGAACTATTTATCATTTTACAACGAATTAGCAGTGATTTGCTTGCTTATTTGAACATAAAAATAACATTGAATCTTGTTGTCAATGTTTCATGGAGTCAAATTTTTTTGTGTCCAGCAGTAAATTTAGAAAGGGAATGATCTATTATAAATTTCATACTATGTCCCAGGCTTAAAAATAATTATACAGCACTCAAAATTTCAGTAATTAATCAAACCATCATAATAAACTTTACTAAATATTTGTTTATTTTTATGTTGCTTTTTCTCTTCAAATCTGGCACAGCTGCACAGCATATATTCAATGCCCATGGTAAACAGTTATTTTAAAGGAGAATATTTTGTATTTAATATATGGATGCAGAAATAACAGGAAAAGATAAATATGCCCACCAAATGCAAAGAAAATTGCACTCCTATAAATACCTCTTATTACCTTCTTCTCAGCTCTGCAGAAAATAGGAAACCAGTTGAAATGTTCATTTTATGTGGCTTTCAAGTTGCAGTTCTCATAAGGGTAAAATGAGAAATAGTAAATTATTGTGAAGTTTAGTAGTAAGACCAAAGAAGGCATATATTTGTGAGCATAAAAATATTGAATAGCATTTGGTCAAAGGATCTTGAATCTCATCCAAATTGATTTCTTTTAACCACTATAAATAAAATCAATTTATGTATTAAAATTACTTATAATTCATTCATTTAAAGCATTGTCCTAAGAAGTGTCTCTTTTCTTATAAACAGTTTGGTATATAGTCTTATCACATCAAATTCTCAGCACCTTGGAAAATCATAGGTGACTTTCTAGAAGTTGAAAGATGTCATTTTGTGTTATTCTGGAAAATAAGATGTAGTTGACTTGAGATTTTTCAAAATATCTAAGGCAAAAAATCACCTGTTGATTATATTATGACCTGCTTTGGGAAATGTAAAATCACAGCCAAGATAATGTTGTCTCTGCTCATCACATTTAACTATGTATTGCTCTAACCTTTAGCCCTCACATTGCCCTTTGGAAGAGCAAATAAATATCAGCCCAATGTATGATAAACACTACTCATTGTTTATGTTGGCTAATCTATGAGATTTTTAAAATTATTATCATGGTATCAAGTATATATGATATTTTATAGGTTTCCTAATCGATGAATAGGTCATCACTTTAACCACACGTGAAGCTATAGCTTTTCCACTCATGATAATGATGGACAACTATAGCTTTCTCATTTTTTTCTTTTTTTAGTTCTTTCTATTTTTGATTCCTTGTTATTTCTACTTTTATTCACTCTCTACAACTATGGCTTTAAATATACTTATGTACTGACCCAAGTAAAATTTTAAGCATTGGTGATTAGAATAGCTATAAATAAAAATATATAAAATGGCATTTCAGAGTAAAATCACTACAGTGAATTGTGTCTTCTAGTGAAAGATCATCAATGGATGTCTACTTTGGTGATCAATAGGATGTTTTCCCTTTATTTCAACAAATATTTATATTTATACAATGCATTGTATAAAATCTGGTAATGGTGTACTCAGTGTTTTGAAAGGGTAAGGAAACTTTTTATTTTGTTTTGGAATTATCACTTATGTTATGAAATCCTTGTAGGATGATTATTAAGATTTGAACTGGGTATTTAAAAGCATAATTTAAAAAAGACTTTTGAATTCTCAGTGATCATATTTCCATACACTTTTGTTATACTTCCCTTGAAACAAGTGCCATATCAACCAGTATCATATATACTTAACCCAAATGAAGCCTCATGCTCTGTACTTAGAAAAATCATTTGAATTTCAACAGCACTTTGAAGGGACAAATGATTGAAACACTCAAGGTAGTACTGTACGAATTCTTTAATATTTTTCTCAAAAGACAAAAGAATGCTCATTTTTACCTCTTTAGAAGTAACCACAGTATTTCGTCTGACTCCATATAATATTTCAAATTCTTATCACACACTTTCTCCTCATGCTTAGGAGGGTGATTATATTATTTGCATAGTAGTCTTTTTATCTATGTTAGATTACAAATTCCTTAAGGGAAATACAAAGCTTTAGATTGTATAAAGAAACTGCTTCATTCAATCTCTTGAATTGGAATTTTAAGAAATGTAATTAAATAAGAATACTATGTTTTCCTCTGATTGTTTCAGAGACTAAACCCCCAGGCTTGAAAATTTGAACGATTATCATATAGAAAGGGACATAACTTATACTTTAAAGACTCAGAAGTCTGTAGCTTAAGAGTATGGCACAGGGAGAAGAATGGCATCTAGGGGTTTCTTATTGAGCTAAAATTTAGCATGGCCAAAGACATAATGAATTGCCATTCAAAGTATTGGCTATCATTCTATTAGCAGTGTTTTTTAGTCTAAACACATGTTTCAGAGGAATCTTCTAGTCCTCTAGAAAGAACTAAATATTTGAAGATGGGCATACCTGACCTTTTTTATTCATAACACTTAAATCAAAATAAATAAAATCTAATAACACATTTATACTGTATGTACTATAACATTTTACACATGTATGAATATATTTCTAAACAAATATAACTATGATGAGCTATAGAATGTGAAGCAGTCTTGGTACTGGCAATCAGCCCTGGGTCAACTGAGTTCAAGGCAAATGCCCTATCCACTGTACTGTTTCTCTTTAAAGCTATTTTAAAATGTTACTCTCATAGCACATGGCTGTATATTAAACAGTTTTGAATTATAATTGAAAAAGGGAAGCACTGCCTTTTATTTCTTAGCCAATTGAATCTTCCCATCAGTGTTTTTCAGATACACTACATGCCATAAAGCTGACAGTGAATACATATCGTTAGAACAGGTTTCTTTTATACTCATTGCAATAAATAAAATCTTTATTGAAGGTTCAGCTGAATGGAACTGAAACCTTGGCCAAGGAATAGGGAGACTGAGGTAAGAATAAGGGGGACCAGTAAAGTGAATGAGACAAGTGTAATTTTGAATAATCTGAATTTTGTAGGGAGCAATATTGTAAGCTTATTTATCAGGAAAACAAGGTTAAAATGTGTGAGTTAGTCCATTAGTAATATGAAGGAACTATTAAAAAGAAGTCCTTGGAACCCTTTTTCAGGAATAGAAATTTGTGAGTTTTGCAATTAGAGGCATCATTGATGAAGAGCTGACAAATTTAATGAATCACTATGGTAAACACTAAGGTTGAGAATTTGGGATTAGAGATTAGCCTTACGTTAAAATTTCCTTTATATAGTAGTCTCTATGTAGAATAACATGATGTAACAAAACTTCTCATTAATATATGTTTGATTGTCTAGATTGTGAAGCATGTAGCTAGACACTGAATTTTCTTGCATTAGATTCTGATGAAAAATAACATTAAGACTACTGGGGAAAATAATATATCAGACTAGAAATAACCTACTGTAAAGGTTAAATAAACTAGTCTAAAGGACTAGTATAGTATATGTCTTTGAATCTCACTAACTATTGAAAGGCTTTTTATTTTCCTAGTTCACTTTTGTCTTCCTTGACTTTTACTACTATTATCCTAAAACACTTCATAGCTGATTCACCATTCATGTCAAAATAATTTGGAAAATAAAAGCATGTAAGTTCTGCAACTGTTGCATTTCGGCAAGTCCATCTATGAGTTCAAGTTCTCTTTGGCAGTTATAAAGGTAGAGTAAACAAAATCTTGTGGATTTTTGTTAATTAGAAGAAATTTGGGACTAGAGAGATAATACATTACATAAGGCTTTTGTGTTTTATGCAACCCACCTGTATCCTGTCTCCTGTATTGTCCTCTGAGCAACAACAGAATTGAGACTGAAACACTGCTAGAAGCGGTCTCCAAATAAACAAGCACAAAAACACTAATGAATTTAGATGTTTTTCATTTGTTATGATAGCAGATCATTCTGTTTTATATACTAATTACAGAAAAAGAAAAAAACATAACATTTATTAGATATGATTTGGTAATTTCTGTGTGATGATTTATGAATCTATCTTGAGTCTTGTATTTTATGTTATAAGTAAATCAATTATTAGGAGAATAACTGGGAAGTTAACTTTTGACCTGTCATGCTTGAATTCTATTTTAAATTTTTCAGGAGAAATTTTGGAAGCATGCCTTTTTCCTACATGACTTTTCTGTATGAGAGTACTGCATCTCTTCTGGGAATGCAGTTGAAGTTTATGCTACTTTACAACTTTGTTTATAGTGTTCAGTCTGTATTATGTTTGCAGATAAAAATTAATATAAACACATTTTCAAATAATTTTAATGTCAATGATAAAATTGATGTTTGGAGACCTTCTCATATTCCATTTTGTTCCCAATTTCCATTTGTTTAAGGTGATTATTAAAATGAAACCTAATACATTTCTCTATACTGAAAAGTCATGATAGCAAACATTTAGAAATTTTTAAAATAATATTGAGGAATGAAAACAAAGAAAAAGAAAGTAGGGGTTTCTATTGAAAAAAACAAGCAAAATGCCTATTGTTATTGGTCTAGAAGAATTTTTAAGAGATTAAAAATATCTAAAATATCTGACTGGTTTTGACTGGTTTTCATTTAATAAACACAAAAGATGTGAATTTCTTTTTTAAGTTATCCATACACTAGTTTTTGTTTCACATTTTCATCAAGTCTTTATGTGGCACTGGTATGCTCTTTGCATGTGCACTGTATATAGAGGCCCCTTATTCATCATTGACTCTATTGAATAAAATTCATTTGTTTATGTAGACTGTATTCTGAACCAGGTTCTAGGTTTCACGTATTTAAGCGCATGCATTTGTCTATTAAATAGAAAATCCATTAAGAAGACTATTATAGATTTCAATGAAAGGTGTCTATGAATAGTTGGATGTAGTGTGAAACATGAGTGGCATATTAAGTAAGATTTATTAAAATATGAAATATATGATTAACCTGCAAAAAGTTTGCATGGTGAAGAAAGTACAGATTGTAGTTAAGATCAACTCACTAATTCATATCTGTTATAAAAAGCTGTCATTTTGGATGTTGATTAATGTAGTTATGATAGTTATTTACAATCTTTTCCTTACATGCCAATTAAGGTTAATCAAATATCTTGTATAATATTAGGAAAAATATTTTTAATGTTAAAAGATTTTATAAAGGACAAAACAGTATTCCAAATTAAAGCATGGCTGTTTAAATAATATTACCTTATTTGATATTCTTTTTACTACTATGTATTGAGTAAATAATTATGGAAAATGTCTTCTCAATGCCTCAGTTACCTCATTGTTTATTGTGAGAATTTAAAAAATTATACAATATATTAAAATAACTTAGTAGGGCCTGGAGATATAATGTAAAGGAGGCAATTGCCTTGCCTGTGATTAACCCCAGTTCAATACCTGGCACTGCATATGGTCCCCTGAGTCCCCCTAGAAGAGTGAGCCAGGTGTATCCTCTGAGTGCTGCTGGATGTGGTTCCTTTGGACTCCCCCAAATCAAAAGATTTAACATAGTGGACACATCTGAGAGTGCTGGGTACCCTGTAGTCATTTGCATTAGGCATAGGTATTAAAAAATAAACTTCCTTTTCAAAATTATGCTAATTTTGTAACACAAATAGCTAATAGGTTTTTCCCATCTTATCCAAAACTCTATTTATTGGACCTGCATAATGTTCAGGGAACTGTGAGATTAAGGACATAAAAATTAGGAAGACAGTTTCTACTCAAGATTTAGTATGCTCCTTGAAGGCATTGTTCATATATTTTGGTAATTTGCAACATTTGATGTAGTAAAGAGCAGGAGCATGATAGGCCATAATAGAAAGAACTATGCTGTTTGCTTTTATTTATCACCCTCCCTTTTTCGTCCTGAAGAGTTCATTGAGTAGCACTGCCATTCAGTTATCTACTTAACACTTTACATACTGACATTCAGTAAGGGATTGACAAAGTTTGCCTGGAATTTCAGGCCAAGTAAGCTGAGTCAGTATTGAATTATTTCATTTTTCTTTGTATATTGCATTGCTGAGTACCCTTGCTTACATAATTTCTTTTTACCCTTTTATACCTGAAACTCAAAAGAATGAAAACAGCAAGTTCCACAGCAATGCTATGATGAGTGTTTGAGTGTATATATCTTACACTGCATTTACAAACACGTTTGTGTTCGGGGGTTAATATTTATAAAAAAACAAAAAACAAAGAATAAGTCTCCACCAAAATTGTTTAAGTACATACCAAAAGGTCTGTTAATATACTAACTCAAATGTTACTGAATCTCAAACATTCTGATATACTGTAAGAAGTACAAAGATGAGCTAATGAGATCCATATATATATATATATATGGTTTTTGGGTGACACCCGGCAGTGCTCAGGGATTATTCCTAGTTCCACGTTCAGAAATTGTTCCTTGCAGGCACGGGGGACCATATGGGATGCCGTGATTCGAACCGATGACCTCCTGCATGAAAGGCAAATGCCTTACCTCCATGCTATCTCTCCGGCCCCGAGATCCATAACTTGGGAGAACCTTCTAAAATTAAAGATAAGCAGAAGTTATCACATAATAACTACAAGCATATGAAAATAAGAAAACTATACATAAAAATTTATGACTAAAGTACCATTAATTTTATGACATTGAATGAAGTTATTGCCCTGCCACAAAATGCTCTAGAATCTCAACATATGTCCTAATGAATATTCTCATTTGTTGCTATGTTTTTTAATATACCAGAGATGAATGAGATTATTTGGTATATTTTTTTTCTCTATTATTTATTTCACTTAGGACAGTGCCCTCTACTTCCCAGGTTGCAGCAAACTGAAGAATTTACTTTTAACTGTTGTGCAGTTTTCCACTGTGTAAATACCACCGTTTTGCATTATAGAAGCCCCTTATATATTAATCTATTGGACATTTGAGTAGTTTGCACATCCTGGTAATTACCGTAATACATTAAGCGCTGCAATGAATTTTGATGTGCATACTCTCTTCAAATTGCAATTTTTAATCCTTTTTTAGCTGTTGGACAATTTATTTTAAATATTTTTGTTTATAGTTATTACTCAAATTATTAAATTATCCACATTTTCATAAAATTATTAACTGTAAGAAGGTACTTACAACATAGCTTTTTATTTTTTTTTGTTTGATTGGTTTTTTGGGTCACACCCAGCAGTGTTCAGGAGTTACTCCAGGCTCTATGCTTAGAAATCGCTCCTGGCAGGCTCAGGGGACCAGATGGGAAGCCAGGATTCGAACCAATGACCTTCTGTATGAAAGGCAAACGCCTTACCTTTATGCTTTCTCTCCAGCCCCACAACATAGCCATTTCTATTTTTGATTCATCATTATATATTTTTTATTTTTATTGGGGCCAATGTGAATTATAAGTCTTTCACAGTTGCATTTAAGGTACATAGCGACAGTGAATTAGGGCCATTTCCACCACCAGTGTTGACCTCGCTTTGCACACAGTTCCCAGTAAGCATCCCATACCTCCATTCTTAGCCCTCTGGCCTGCTAGTGTAACAGGTCCCTTTTGTGTATAGTCTGTTATAGTATGGGTCTCTTGAGTCTACTGTTGTTGACTTTGGTTTGGGTATTTAGGGCTGGCCATTTTTATTTCCACACAATATTTCTGAGACCACTTAGACCTTGGGTCCCATTCACTCTTTTATTTTTCAATTTGTAGGAAGACATAGAAATATGAGGCAGAACAAGATGATAGAACATGTTCTATGGTTCTCTTAAAACAAATAAAAAGGTGGGCACCCCTCTCTAGAAGCTATAAATGTAAATAAAAATTTTAAAAAGAAAAAAGAAAGAAAGAATAGTGGGTGGGGTAGATGTGGCAAGTTTTTTGTTTGTTTTTTTTTGCATAGACACAGTAAATATTGGGGAAATTAGGCCAAGGGAAGTCCCCTTGGCCTCAGATACAAAGTGTCTCTACCATTAAATCATACAGTCATGAGACTGGCTGCAGGCTCTGGACATGTTAATTGTCAGACCCCAAGGTCTTTCTTTATGGTGCCAGGAAACATTCTGCTCAGTCATGGCTGTCAAAGTCAGTGCTCTGTAATTAGAGATCTTGGTTTTGCACGAATCCTAGGATGAAGCCTAGGATAGAGTCTGTCTTTATGGTCCCAGAAAAAGTTCTGCTCAGCCATGCTTGTCATAGTCAGTTTTCTGTAATTAGTGATCTTGGTTTTTGAGCAGATCTTAGTACATAGGTGGAAGCTTCATGAAGACTGTAATGTATGATAGAAATTAAAGGATGGTGTTACAGGCTTTGAATAGGGATGTAGTAGTTTAATCTAGCAGTAGTACATGCCCACAGCATTAAATTGGATACTTCTCCCAACACACTTCTTATGAGACTTACAAGCAGACATTAAGTAATCAGTAGCTTGAGTTAGTTGACTTGTAATAAACTGCAAAATTTGATTCACAAAATAAATACGACTTCTGGGCTCACTATCAGTCCACTGTTACTGTCTTCAGATAATAGTATGATTTATTGTGATTGCTGTTTAGAGTTGAGCACGGACAAATTCAGTTGCAATTCAGAACTCATTTGATAGATTTATTTAAAATGATTTAGTGAGTTTCCTTTTTTCATTTAATTTTTTCCAAATTTAATGAAGATCTCATTTCTGAGCATATGAGTTTTATTTTCTGCCTGCTTAAGGCCCTCAGTTCTAAGCATAATTAATTTTATTCTTTCTCAACACACTCTCTCAAACCTCTTGTTTTCCACTGAGGAAATTCCACTGTTGTAACCTAATCAGACTCAGAGCCCCCTCCAGACATCTTTAGAAAACAGAGAGTATTGGATGCCATGGAATGATAGACTAGAGATGTGAAATTGATACCTGTCATTGTCTGTCAGAATAGCATGGTTATTGTTACTCAAGTTTAATGCCCTCATTTAAAAAAGGATAAAATCAGGGTCAAAGAGACAGACAGTTTATGCAGAAAACAATTCAGCACCGCACCGTCCACCAAAGTATCCATTTCCTTCACTGATCATCCCCTGAGAAACAGGCTTCTCTTTTGGGCTATGTACAGCTTTTCGTTCTTCCCTAAGACATAACTGAAATACTTAGAGAAGTAAGAAGTATTCCAAAAACCAAGAATAAGTAATTAGTGTAACTTGTTTCCAGGTTCTAATCTCTGTGATGCTGATTTTTCCTTCTCAATACTTTTATTGTCTTGCAGAATATCCCATAATAAATGTAATTAAAAGTCAATTAGCAGGACTATATTAAATATAATTAAAACTACAAAATATAATTAGATCAATATGAACTCATATAATAAAAATTTAAATGATCTCTCCTTTATCATCTAAAGTGTTAGAACTTATTTTATTGTATTTGTACTTGGATCTTACTCTTGGGTATGTGTAAAGAGATCACTCCTGCTTGAACTTATGGAAAGCATTATGGAATGCCAGGCATCCAGAGATGGAACCCGTGTTGGCTGCATGCAAGGGAAGAACCCTATCCACTGTGCTGCTGCTCTGACCTCTAGCCTGTTGGAGTATAGATGCTTAACAATAGTCATATAATGCTTGCATCAAGTGAACTCTGTTACTCTTCTTAATTGTCTTAAAAGAAGCATTGACTTACTGAGAATAGTTAGTTTTGTTTTGGGGCCACACCTAGTGGTGCTCAGGGGCTATTTCTGGTCCTGTGCTCAGAAATCATGCCTAGCAGGCTCGAGGAACCATATGGGATGCGGGGGATTGAACGCTGGTCTGTCCCGTGTCAGCTGTGTGCAAGGCAGATGCCTTACTGCTGTGCTATCTCTCCAGCAAATGGGAATGATTAACAAGGAATAAAATCGATATTTCTTTTCAGAAACCAAAAACAATATTCAGTATAATTATACAAAATGATGCCAACTCTGCTCCTAGGAAATTTAATTTTATCAGCCATAATCATAAATTATCAGCCATTGTCATAAAATGTTGATACCTTAAATAACTTTTAAAATAGCAATATTAAAGTTAATAAGCTTATTGTAATATTATTTGATTGGTGACTAACATGATTATTATTTTTTCTTACTATTTAAGTTTTGAAAGAAACAGGAAAAAGAGTCTCAAGTGTTCAAGCACTATAATAATGGTAAAATAAATTCATTATTGAAAAATAACATCTAATAAAAATGATTAACTGAAGGTATCTATCACTGAATATAGGAACATACTGATCTTAATATTTAATCACATAAACAAAAATATTTTGTTACTTCTATAATAAAATAGAGTAAATATTTTGTTTTAAGCCAATGCATTTTGTTCTAAAATTAATCTTGATTATGGCTTATCAGAATTTTTTTTGTTATTTTTTCGGGCCACACTCATTTGATGCTCAGGGGTTACTCCTGGCTAAGCGCTCAGAAATTGCCCCTGGCTGGGGGACCATATGGGATGCCGGGGGATCGAACCACAGTCACGGTCCTTCCTTGGCTAGTGCTTGCAAGGAAGACACCTTACCTCTAATGCCACCTCACCGTCCCCCGTATCAGAATTTTTTTACAACAAAAAGTCTATAGTTTTTGTATTGTTTTGTAAAACCTGGAATGCAATGAGGGTAGACTGCTTCCTAATATTCCTAGGTTGGGCAGAGTGATAGAAATCCAATTAGTCCCCTGAGCTCAGGAAACCAGGAGAGAAGAGCCAGGAATAAGATCTGAGCTTTACTATATATGGCCTCAGAAAAACAAAACAGGAGGCTGAAGTGATATCACATCAGGTAGGGTGTTTGCCTTGCACACAGTTGACGGGGGGTTCAATCCTATATGGGCCCTGAGTAACTTCTGAGCACAGAACCAAGGAGTAACTCCTGAGCACCACGGGGTATAGCCCAACCCCCCTCCAAAAAAACAAAAGAAGGAAAAACAAAGCAATTGCCTAAGTATACATTTATTTTTAACAGTGAATACAAATGGCATAAATAAACTATCAAGAGCTCATATTGTTTGTTTTCTGTCCATTATTAAATTATTATATTAGATCTTCAAAACACCTATAAGGTTGATCACTTTATTTGAATTTTATTTTCAATTCTACATTTTATTTTTAAATATTTTTTATTCATTGAGGTACTGTGATATACAATACTATTTTTATTCTCATTTTTAAATAAAATAAATTAGGAATGATATGAATTGCTGTCACATTAACTAGTTACAAAGTGAATAAATAAATGATAGATCAAGGAGATTTACCCAGGCCCTGGGGTCCAGTTCAAATTATCAGTGTCTGAAGGCTATGACATAGCTACAAGAAATAGTACAGAAAAGTCTCCCTACAATATTTCATGAGCATCTATTTACATTGGTTCTACATATAAAAGTGAAATCATTAATTTAAAATATATGTTTGTATATGTATATTTTGGAAGATTCAGATTCTGCAATACCCAAAGATTATTTATGACTCTGCACTCTGGAATTATTCCCAACAGTGTTTAAAAGGCTGTATAGGTACTGGGAATCTAACCCATGTTGGCTTCATGCAATACAAACACCCTACTCATTGTACTCAACATCTCTTTCAGTCCCTGAAATATTTATTTTTAAAATTTATTTGAGAATATATTTCCAAAACTTTGTGCTTTTTGAATTACAGCTGGAAATATGTTGAAGAAAACTATTCTGTTTATTGGGGAATAGCTGGAGTTTAGACTACTTAATCAGTATTTTAAATCATTTTAAAATCAGCATTTTAAAGCATTTAAATTTATGAATTGTATCGATGTGGTATGTATAGATTTTTTAATTCACCTGAAATTTTACTTCATAACTTTTTAAATCTATGTAACCACTGCAAAATCTTCTTATTGATACATAAGTCACTTTTTATCATTAACAACTGAGAATATAATAAAAAATAGACAAATAATTGATCATTGAATTCAAGATATTTAGAAAATTATTTTTGTAAAATTTTCCATTTAAATAAAGTACAAGTTGGGTGTTAGTGAAAGTTGTCCACTGATGTCACTAGAAACAAGGAAAGTAATTGTCATGAATCTTAGAAATCATTATTGACTTGCAACCGTCTTTTAAATAAAACAAGGACATCATGGAGGCTAAGAGTGAAACTGTTGCCCTTGGTGGCAGGAAATTCAACAGGTGAAAGTTCTTATACATTGTATGACTGTAATCAATCATGAACAGCAGTATCTGTGAAAGAAAATACTGTAGTATGACCAACCTTGTAACCATGATGTTTAAAAATAACTAAAAAATAAACTATTTATAGACATATGTAGAGGTCCATTTATTAGGGTAAAATAAAATTGTTATTGAAAAATTATTAAAGGTACATCTTTAATATCATGATATAGTTATTATATTCTTGTCCTCTACTTGGGTATTAACAGGACTATATAAATAAGCAAGTAGAGTTATAACCTATGTGATTTTATTAAAATGAACAGAAAAGGGGCTGGAGTGATAGCTCAGCAGTAGGGCATTGGCCTTTCACGTGGCTAACCCAGGATGGATCCGGGTTCAATCCCCTGTGTCCTGTATGATATCCCAAAACCAGGAGCTATATCTGAGCGCATAGCCAGGAGTAACCGAATAGCCATAGCGTCACCGGGTGTGGCCCACACAAACAAACAAACAAAGAAACAGAAAATGAATGCTATTGCTTAATTGCTAATAAACTAGCCACCATTTAAAAAGTATTTATATCCTTTAGAAACACTTGAGGAATTGTTTTTATACTTAAAAGCTATAGTGTGGCTATTTTGAATGGATCAATAAGGCTCATTTGTATTCAGTGTGGACTCTTGCATATAGAATATAGCAGCCAGTTATAGGAAATTGATGATGTTTACATATTATGAATAATACAAGAAAAATTCAGGTCTATTTCATTAAACTTTTATGTGCAAATATTCTGCTGTATTAAAAATATCTTACAATAATTTATGGTATTACCATTTTAGCTAATCAGGTACCCAATCATATTTTAATAGATTTTCCTGGTTGAAGAAATGGGACTAAAGTTTATTAATCTGAATGACATTCAATTATGCTAACATTTGGATGACCAAATAGCAAATCTATTTTATTCCATTTTATTTGGAACAAGATCACTTCTTTATAGTCGAAGATATTTCTGAATTTACAAAGACCAAAGAAACTGTGCATTCATTTGATTTTTGCTTCTTGCTTCCCTATTTATATATATTTCTACTTTACTCCCCAAAGAATTTCAGGTTCCTTACAAAAATACACACAATATAATGAAAAATAAGTAGATGCGGGAATTAGGACAAGTATAGGAAAGAAAAGTATTTGCTAGAAATGAACTGTCCTGAGATTTTTAGTACTCATTACAATAGTATCATGCCAACACGATTCCACATTTGTGAATCAGAGCTTTTTCATTTCAGTATACTCTACTAGAATTCAAATATTTAATTCTGTAACATGTAATTTTAATGACATATTGCTTATCGGTTATTATTTTTAAAGTGCATCCTTAGAAAATATATGCATTTTGCATTAATCAAAGAGAGTTACCTTTAAACTGACAATTTCAGTACAAAAATCTATGTATTTGAACCCGGAGAGATAGCACTGTGGCGTTTGCCTTGCAAGCAGCCAATTCAGGACCAAAGGTGGTTGGTTTGAATCCCGGTGTCCCATATGGTCCCCCGTGCCTGCCAGGAGCAATTTCTGAGCAGACAGCCAGGAGTAACCCAGGTGTGGCCCAAAAACCAAAAAAACAAAAATCTTTGTATTAAACCTTGTCCTCTTCTGGTATACATAGAGAAGCAAAAGAAGGGAAAGTAAGGTATCACAAGATGGTGAATCATTGCCCTGGATTTCAGAACTAACACTAAGAAAGCATTGGTATAACGAAAGTGAATGAAGGTAGACTGGAAGTACCATAAGGATATTAGTTGAGGGTCTTGAAGAAATTGGTAGTGATAAGGTGAAGCACATCAAAACCATTAGCATGAACACTATTGTTAATGTCCAAAACTAATAAAAGTGAAAAAAAATAAATTTGTTATCAGAGGGATAGTGCAACTGGTAAGGCACTTGCTTTGCATATAGTTGACCCAGTTTCAATCTCTAACAACTCAAATTGTCCCCAAAGCACTGCAAACAGTGTTTGCTGAGTGCATAGCTAGGAATAATACCATAATACCACTGGACTGAGTGTGGCCGAAAGTACAAACAAAAAAATTAAATAAAAAAATTAATTTGCTCATAGGGGAAGGTGTGGTACTGGTAGGTCTCCTTGAACCATTTATGGAGGGACACAAATAGTGCTCAAGGAGTTGGAATGTTGACTACTTGAAAGTGTTCATAACAATGTTGTAAACAACTGCAGCTAAAAAAGAATCAGGAAAATATTTAAAATAAGGGGCATTAAATTATTGTAAGATCAACATATACCTTCTGAATTATACAGAAGAAATTTAATTATGTCACGTAAAGCTTCAATACGACATTTAGCTTTAAAATTGGTAATTTTATGTACAAAACATTTTGTATAAATATCCTATTATCTCAATATTCTGTTTATCTGTATATGATATCGAAATTCTCAGCTAATAATAACTGTCAAAATTTTATACATAAACGTGAAACTTTAATATTCTTTATATAAGACTCCCTAAAAATATCAATTATTAGAAACTTAGATAAGTAAGTTATGCCTTAGATTTTTTTATCATAAAAATACTTTCTGGATATACCATATTTTATTTATTATTTATTTTATAGTGTAAATTTTTAAAATTTTCTTTTTTTAACTTTTCTAATTGTAATTTGTATTTTTTAATTTTTATTTTGACCAAAGTGCATTACAAATATTTCACAGTAATTTTTAGGTATATATTGACAATGAATCAAGGGCATTCCCACCACCAATGTTGTCTTCCCTCCACCCCTGTTTCTAGCATGTATCCCACATCCCCCCCTTTACCACCCAGGTTGCTAGTATAAGTGGTCCCCTCTATGGCTAGCATGTCTGATCATTTATTTATCTCTACTTAATGTTCATACGACTGTCTTGTTTTTGTACCCTCCTTTATTTCCCCCTCAATTTGTGAGGCAATCTAAGATGGTTCAAATTATGTGGTTCTGTTTGAAGAAAAGAAAAAAATAAAATAAAATGTGGCAAAAATCAAACAAGCAAAAAATGGGAGGAGTCCTTCTCTAGAGGCTATAAATATCAGTTTAAGAGAAGAAAGGGAAAAAGGGAGAAACCTAACAACAATACTAAAAATATTTAAAAAAAACTCAAACAAAAAACTTGAAAAGCACCACAGCAATAAAGATACCAAACACACAATAACCGTGGTCCTGAAATAAAAGAAAAAACAAAGCACACACACAAAAATGAAAACCCACGGGGGGAAAAACAAGCAACAAACAACAATAGCAAAACAACAAAAAAGCTAACTTGTGCTTCTCTCTCTCTTTTTTCCTTGCATAGGCAAGAAAAAATAGTAAATATTGGGGAAATTAGGAAGGGAATCTCTTGGCCTAAGAGATACAGGGTTTCTCTGTCCTTGAAGTATACTCTCATGGGAATAACTACAGACTCCATATATGTTCTTTTACTCTCCCCTTGATCCTTTGGTGGTATCTGGAAACTTTCCGCTCCATCATGGATGATAAAATCCTGCCTTTGTAGCTAGAGATCTTGGTATTTGCACAGGTCAAAGGATGGAGCCTAGGATGGTTCTAAGAGTTCTGTTTCATCATTGTTGTTTTAATCAGTCTTCTGTAGTTGGTTTTTGCCCTGATCCTAGGATGAAACATAGAATAGTCTTTCTTTATGTTTCCAGAAGATCTGCTCTGTTGCAATTGTCTCATTCAGACATCTGAAGTTAGAGATCTTGGTTGTTGTATAGATCATAGGCCAAGGCCTAGACTAGGGTCTTTTTAATTGGTCCCAAGCTAAGTTCTGTCCAGTCATAGTTATCACAGTCAGTCTTCTGTAGTTGGCTTTTATACCAATCAAAGAATGACATGTCTTTTGAATTCATCTTATTGTTAGGAGGTGAGGTAAGACAACCTGCTCTTGGTCCAATTGTTGTCATTTCCTCATTATAAGAATGTCATATCAAAACCAGCGCATGTTGATGTCAGAGCAATATTAAGAATGTCCAAGAGGTAGTTTGGTTCCTGGAGATGTTGCAGAGAATTATGTCAGTTCTGTCTGAGATCTAGGGTTCAGGGTTTGACGGTTCCTGTCTAATCACGTGGAGTCTAAATTAGGACCACATGGCATATGTTCAAGGTGGGAGGTGTCCCTGTATTATAAAGTTTATGAGTTCCTATTCCTAGTAGATAAGAGCTTGTTTCGATAAGGAAATTTCCCCCTTTTTAGTATGCCTTTGCAAGAAGAAATGATAGTATAATATACTGCTGGTGCATTTAGGGGAGAGAGTGTCAGGCTCCATCATCTCTGTGCCCTCGTTTTGACATGAACTATTATCCTCAGCAAGAATAGTCAACTTGTTCAATGTTCACTTTGGAATTTTATTGAGTATATCAATCTTAAAATTTTATCTAAGTGAGTTATACCAGCAAAACAATGATATTTGAATCATTTAAAACTGCTAACAGCCAAATAGGTTTAATGTATAAGAATAAATCTCATGAAGTTTAAGTTATTATTGAATTAGTCACCTGGCATTTCCATTTTAGGATCCATTAACTATGATACATTAAAATGCCATTTTATGTTATATTATTTTTAATGTTAAAATTCACATTTATAATTTTATATTTTTAAATATTTTCATGTATCTGATCTATTTTAATGTATTTTTCTTGTCTCAGGGTACCATTATGGGCCAACACAATTTCACTTATACTATCTCTTTCTCTCTACTGCTCACTTTTTGTGTGTCCAATTTGAATGTCAACTTTTGGAGGCTATGCAAAATTGATTACATTCCTGTATAATTCCCTGTGAGTGTGATTAAGTCTGATTTTCATTTTTATATTTTATTTTGTATTCAGTTTGAATTATTTTTTTAAAGTAAGGCTGGCTTATACAAATAGGGATATACTTTCATCCAATACAAAATAGCTTACCAGATGACATCCACCATCTAAATTCCAATATGGCTCCACTATGATTTGTGAGACCCTCACTCTTCTCCCTTAGTAGACTCAGTTCTGTGTTCTATGTCCAATAGTGTGTTTTGCTTTGGTTTTGTACACATTTCTGCTATGCTCTCTGTATTGGGCTTAAGAGTGTAATAATCAGCATTGTCTTTTTCCTTCTGACATATAGCTTTTAACATGATCAATTTTATTTTCATTTATGTTGCCACAAAAGGCAAAAACAATGTTGTGTCTGAGTAGTATGCATTGCTTAAATTGACCACACCTTTATCCTTTTATCCAATGGTCCTCAAACTACGGCCTGTGGGCCACATATTGTATTTATTCCCATTTTGTTTCTTCACTTCTAAATAAGATATATGCAGTGTGCATAGAAATTTGTTCATAATTTTTGTTTTTACTATAATCTGGCCCTCCAACAGTCTGAAGGACAGTGAACTGGCCCCTGTTTAAAAAGTTTGAGGACCCCTGCAAGTTATCTGTTGTTAAGTACTTAGATTGCTACTGGCTTTGGAATCTATGTAAATGCAGTGAGCATAGGTGTGCATCTGTCTTTTAAAATCAGAGTTTTTGTATGCTTTGGATACTAAGCATAGGGTTGCTTATATATATGGTAGATATTTTTATTAATATGAGAAATCTTCATAATGTTTTCCATAGAGTCTTAACTAGTATTTATTTCTACCTATCTACATTTCTGAGAATTTCTTTTTTTTTTTTTTTTTTTGGTTTTTGGGTCACACCCGGCGGTGCTCAGGGGTTACTCCTGGCTATCTGCTCATAAATAGCTCCTGGCAGGCACGGGGGACCATATGGGACACCGGGATTCGAACCAACCACCTTTGGTCCTGAATCGGCTGCTTGCAAGCAAACGCCGCTGTGCTATCTCTCTGGGCTCGAGAATTTCTTGTTCCTCACATTCATTGTCAATTTTTTTTATCCTAAGCTTTTGCTGTATGCCATTCTTACAGGTGTACGGTGATTTTTTTCTTGCTGATATGAATTTCTAGGCTAATAAGTGATAATGTTTTCTATTCGACTGTGGGCCATCTGTGTATCTTTTTGGTGAAGTGTTTATTCAGATTATTTCATTATATTTTTTGATGGGGCTTGTTCAGTTTTGTGATTTCTTATATAGTAAGTTTTAAGCCCTCAGTTAGCATATGGTATGTGAAGTTTTTCTTCCATTCAGTATAATAACATTTTGTTTTAGTGACAGTTACTTTTTTTACTGAATAGATTCCCATTTATTTAATTTTACTTTTTCCATTTGGTGCTGAATCCATATTCTTGCTACATACCTGAAGCTGATAGCAGGTGGTCATTGTCCTATGTTTTCTTCAGTGTATTTCATGGTGTTGAATCTAACAGCTAAGTCTTTGCTCCAGTTTCAGTTAATTTTTGTGCATGCTCTGAGCATAATGAGCATTCCTTGCTAAAGTGTTAGTCATGCTTTAAAAACAACCTGGAAAAATGTCACTTAGTGTCTGTACATTGTGCCTTAAAAATAAAGAAAGGTTTGAGTAGAGAGAAACAAATTTCAGCATTGTTTTAGGAGAATAAGGAAAATGGAATAAGTGGTTGATTTTTTCTAACTAGCAGTGAAGTGGGAATAAAAATGGTTTTACTAACTTATTTTTTTATGATTTTTGTGGGGATTTTTTTACAATAAAATATTTCCAAAGATTTTCTCCATCTCTTATAATACTAAACTTATAGTTCCCTTACAATACTTATGGATAAGTACATGATCGTATATTGAAAATATTAAAGACTGCAATATTGTTTTTTAAATTTTTTAATATTTGGGGCCAGAGCAGTGGCACAGCGGTATGGTGTTTGCCTTGCACATAGCTGACCTAGGACAGACCTTGGTTCGATCCCCCAGCATCTCATATGTTCCTTAAGACAGGAGCGATTTCTGAATGTATAGACAGGAGTAACCCTTGAGAGTCATTGGGTGTGGCCCAAACACCAAAAAATTTTTTTGTAATATTTGATTACAGCACTTAAAATTTTTAGGAATCTACTATGACTTCTCTTCTAAGGTATATCTAACCACGTAGACCACCAAAGTTCTAATAACCTTCATCACTATCTGATCAACTTCCTCTATTGGTCCTTATCACTTCTTTCCAGTATTTGTTCTCAAAGTAAAGTCTAAGGATGGTTTCTATTTGTTTCTGTTCAATAATTTTCTTTTAACTTTTATATTTCATATATAAAAATATATAATCTGATATTGGTCTTCCTTATATTGATTTATTAGCCTAATATCTCAGGATCTAACCATGTTGCTGAAAATAGCACTGTCTGTTTTTTAATATTTGAGTAGTCCCATCATGTATAATTACTATATTTTCTTTCAAGTCATTGGGTTTGGAGTAGTTTCTATATTGTGCCTATTTTGAATAATGCTCCAATGACCATAAGGACTAATATATATGAATGATTAATATCAATAATAATTCATAAATTAATAAATTTTATATTCTAGAAGTGGAATTGTTGGAGAATATTTTTTGAATTATACTCTATATTGCTGTTCATAGATTCTGCAACTATTTCTATCCCTGACAATAATGTATGATCTCTTCTTCTGCATACTACCATTAGCCATTCTTTCTTCTCTTTTCTATATAAAATGTACACAGGTGTGAGCTGATGTCTTATTGTTTTTTGATGTTCATCTGTTGGGTATAAAATAACTGTCCTCTTATTTTTCACATTACTTCTTTTTTGGGGGGGCACACCTGGCGTTGCTCAGGGGTTACTCCTGGCTGTCTGCTCAGAAATAGCTCCTGGCAGGCACGGGGGACCATATGGGACACCGGGATTCGAACCAACCACCTTTGGTCCTGGATGGGCTGCTTGCAAGGCAAATGCCGCTATGCTATCTCTCCGGGCCCTCACGTTACTTCTTGTTCATCCACGTTTGCTTTGAAGTAATGTTGACTCAAGTCTTCACACCTCTTTCTGGTTGAATAATTTGCATTTTGTGGAATTTATCAGTCTGTCATAAAGCTAGAAAGGGAGAGTGGGGAATATATTATTCCACTCATTATAATACATTTCATTTTGATGTTAGTTTCTTTGATTTTGTTTGTACTTTGTAGTTAAATTTTTTCATTGTTATTGCTTTGCTTGGGCATTAATTTCACTTGATAATAACTTAATCATCATAGATATATCTTTTAAAATTTAGCATAAAAATCATAATTATGGATCCAGAGTGCTAGAACAGAAGTGAGTGCTTGCTTTGTAGAAGGACAATCCCAACGCATATTCATTCCCCAGTATTTATATGATATCCTGAGCACAGCCAGAGTAAACACAAGCACCAATGGGTTTGGGCCAAAAACCTAAATAAAATGTATAATTCAAGCAAAACCTTTAATTATTTGGAATGCTTTATAAATATTTTGTTGATTAATATGTAGATTATTAAAGATTGTAAAGTCAAAGCATTTTTATAAGTTCTTTGATGAAATACAATTATTTGATCACACTGTTCTCACTCATAAATTATAGTCATTCTTAAAAATTATTTGACTTTTGGGGCCGGTGAGGTGGTGCTAGAGGCAAGATGTCTGCCTTGCAAGCACTAGCCAAGGAAAGGACCACGGTTCGATCCCCCGGTGTCCCATATGGTCCTCCAAGCTAGGGGCAATTTCTGATTGCGTAGCCAGGAATAACCCCTGAGCATCAAATAGGTGTGGCCTGAAAAAACAAAAAAAAGAAAAAAATAAAAAAAAATTATTTGACTTTTAAAGTTATGAAAGAGAATGAAGAAAAATTGACATTTTATTATTTTGTATGTTACTTACATTTTTATGTATATAAGTCTGTTAATTTTGTTTTGTATTTTAAAATATTTGTAAAAATATATTCATAATTGTCTGTATCTTATAAATGTTGCCTCCAATAGGCAATCTTCAAATACTTTACATATTTATTTATTCATAAATTATATATATTTTATTATATATCTACAAATTATATCAATAATTATCATGTAGAAATTAATGTATAATAATATTTTAACATAAATAGAAATTAAGTATGCTATTTTTTTATTTGTTTTAAGGAATAAATAAAAACACCTAAAGTAATTACTTATCCCCCTTTGGAGATAAGTACTCTTAATAATGCAGAAATCTGAAATACATTTATTTAGATTATTTACTGGAATGATTTTAGTAGAATCTTGTTATATCCCTAAACCTCTGTGATCTCTGGATCTGTTTGTTGTTCTCTATATATTTCTCATTTTTATTTCTGTTCTTTTACTATTTTAAATTGTTATAAAGTTCCTGTATCAAAAATTGCAATTGTAATCATTTTTATGGGTAAAATTTGGTAAGATTATGTATATTCATTTATCACATCCCTTTTTTCTTTAGAATATTTTCCTTTGTACTTCAAATGTTTTTATGTAATTTTTATATTTTAATGCATCAGAAATTCCATATTTTAATTATACTTGTACAGAACTTAAAAATAATGTGGGAATTTTTGTCCTGTATAATGACATTTTATTTATTATTTATTTATTTGTTTGTTTTGGTTTGGGGGCCACACCCAGTGATGGTCAGGGTTTACTCCAGGCTATGTGATCAGAAATTCCTCCTGGCTTAGGACCATATGGGAATCGAACTCAGATCTGTCCTGGGTCAGCTGCATGCAAGGCAAAGGCCCTACCACAATGCTATCACTCCAGCCCCATAAATAACATTTTTAAATAAGATGATAGAACTGAATTAGATGGCCTCCTTTGTCATATTCCCTATTCACTGCATCACCTTCTTGAAAAATATTATTTCATAATTTAATATTTTAGAAGAACTTTTCTGGATAATTCTCTCAATATGTTTGCATATTCATGTATATGTAATTTGTTATCTACATGTTTTCTATGTCTTGTTATTTTGACCTAATATAATATCTAGGAAAAATTTTCATAGCTGCATATTTAGACATAGCTTCATTTAAAGAAAACTTTGGCCTTAATTTAATTCTGTTTTATGCGTATAAATAAATGCAAATAGTTAAAGCATTGATCACTACAAAGGGATTGAAAACAATAAAAAATAAGCCGTCCTATACTTTCACCCCTATTGCTATATTTTTTCCAGGATATTTAACTAATCTAGGCTTATGCAGCATCCTTAGTCAAAAAAAATGCGATTTTCCAACTTTCTTCATACTCATATAAATGCATATTATTCTTTCTTTATTGCCTTACTTATTTCCTGTATAATCCTTCTTGAAATGGGTATAATTCCATTAAACTGTGTTAGTGATTTATTTCTCTGAAAAGATTATTTGTATCTGTATAGTATGATTACATAATTACAATATCTAAGAATATACATAGATTTACACATATTTTTGTACTTTCAGTGCAATCTTCTGTATGATAAATGTCTAGTAGCCAAGTTTCTGAAGTAAGGGCATTTTTTTATTTTTTTGTTTTAGGTATTGCCAACTTAACTCTAGGAATTTGTGCTAATTTATGTCAGATAGATTTGCTTGTATTCTTCTTCAGTATGAACTCAAATTTTCCTTTAAAAATTTTCTCTGGATTTGTCTTTCTTATTTGAGAATGTCAAAATGTTGAACTGAACTTGTGAGGTCTAGGATTTATTACACATTATATTAAGGAATAGTTGGTGATTTAGAACTAATTCGAAACAACATGCTTTTTTTGTTGCTTGTTTGCATTACAGTTTAGGGTGAAGTTCCATTTTTGTGGTAGTTTTTAAATAGTGTCTTTAAAATTATTTCTAGGATATATACTTTGGTTTTGTGCACTTAGCAAGGCAGATGTGTATTGTTGTTGGCTACATGCACCATTCACTTCTGTGGAGCTAAAAGAAAAAGTAAACAGAAGCATCATGGCAGCTCAAGTTATGTTTTCAGAGAAATTCAGAGTTCAAAGTCTTTTCAGACAAAGAAATAGTAAAGAAAACAGCTTCTTTGATATTAGTACTTCGAAAATTTCGAATATTCATAAATCAAGTTGGGAAATTATTTTAGATGCTTAATCTAAATGTTAATGGTAAATAACTATTAATGTACATATATGTCATTTTTATGTATATAATCCCCTGACATTTCTAAGTACAAAATTTCAGGAGGGTTCCTGTTAAATTACTTAATAACACATTGTGTTTGTGGACCAAAAGTGAAGCTTTGTTTCTCTCAGAATGCAGGCAATAACCTCTGAAGGTCTAAAACGCATAAAGCAATTTACTTAATTGAAAAAACTCCTTCTACCTCCCCCCCTCGCCCCCATCAATTTCAGCTCTGTCTCTAACCTAGCATGGAAGATAATCCTTAGGAATTAATTTATAGTCTCTAAGGATAGTTTCAAAACTTCACAAGTCATTGAATTGGCATAATACTGTAGAGGCTTGCACTTGATTTCATTTGAAATCCTCTAGTCCTTTGCCTATAAGATTCACATTGATTTTGGTGTAACTTTTCTATGGGCCTTGGTAACAATATCTTTCTGTCAGAGATGTGAATGCTAACACAATAAAAGTAACAAAGCATGCTGTGTACTTTTAGAAAATGTGTCCTGAGATTTTATTTTTACTTTATACTATTAAGTTGTTTAGTGAAGTATCAGATCATAAGGGGTGCTGTTAAAACTGTACTTTTCTTCTTTATTTTATTTTTAATATCTTTATTTAAGCACCATGCTTACAAACATGTGTGTAGTTAGGTTTCAGTCATAGAAAGTACACTGCCCTTCACCAGTGCAAGCTTCCAGCCACCAATGCACCCCATCTCTCTCCTCTCCTACACCCTTCCTGTCCTGGAGGCAGGCATTCTATTTCTCTCACTCACTACCATTGTCATGATAGTTGTTGGTGTAGTTATTTCTCTAACTGCACTCACCAATCTTTGTGGTCAGCTTCATATCATGGGATGTAATTTTCTTATGACAAGTCATCTAAACAGACCCTTTTTATAAGCATTCATTTAGTGAGTGCTTATTTGTGACTTTTATTCTTGTCTTTCTTTTTCTTGGTGCCACAACTGACAGTGCTCAGAACTAAATTCTGAGTGATTAGGGATCACTCCTGGGGGGGCTCAAGGGACATATGGAGTGCTAGAGGTAGGCTCAATGCAAAGCAGGCTCCCTACCTACTGTACTATCTCTCCAGCCCACATGCCTTTTATTTTTGAGGCAACGTAGTACATTTTTAAGGAAAAGATTTGGATATCTTCTGAAAATTTTTGAATTTGGAACATGGTAGGTCATAGTTGCAGAGATATTTAATATATGTTGATGTAATTAATATGTGCTATCTGGAATTTTATAAAAGGACAAATAGGTCCCATTTAAAGCAAAAGCAGCTGTTTTTAACTAAACTTCCATAGAATGTTATAATGTTTGTTATAAAAACACATTCTTGATATTTAACAAGTTTTATTGTTTAGCCTTTCTAGATACAAAAGTGACATGCTTTTTTGTTGTTGAAGCATAAATGTATGTATACGGTCTTCTGTCTTATATGTTTTTGAGCTACATCTGTTAGTTGTACTCTTGATTTTGCACCCAAGGATCATTCCTGGTGTGCACTGGAATGAAGGATGAAGTATGGATTGAACCTGGGTTGTCTGTATGCAAGGCAAGCACTCTACCCATGTTCTCACAGTAATCATTTTAAAACATAAATTGCTACACATACTCCTTATGTATGAGACCTCAATTTGATCCTATTGTTCATTTGTGTGTGGGAGAGAGAAAGAGAGAGAGAAAAGGGGAGAAAAAATTTTAAAAATCCCAATATTGCCATGAGGTATTCATATCTCACTTACAGGTGGGAGAATGCATGACTGAATAAATGCTGAACTTTGGTGCAAGAGGACAAAACATTATTTTTAAATAATTAAAATAATTTTAATAATTATAATTCTATGCCCTTCAAAATAGTACACTTTTGCCAGTAATTCTTCTCTTTTAATTTTGATTTACATACACAGGGCACAATACTATTCTATGTTCCATGTCCTTTTTTTTTTTTTTTTGGACTATACCTAGCATTATTCAGGGGTTACTCCTGGCTTCCTCCTCAAGAATCAACCCTGGTGGTTCATATGAGGTAGCAGAGATCAAATCTGGGTTCACATACAAAGAAATATATGCTATCACTCCAGTTTCTGTAAAACCTCTTAAAGGACAGCCTTTTGTGTAAATAAAGTTATGTTGATATGATTAAAGGTATATAATACTAAAGCCTTATTAACTGTTCTATTTCCATCATCTACATTTTTCGGAGCCATATGTAGCAGTCCTCAGGGTACACTCCTGCCTCCATTATTCAGGGGTCACTTCTGGCAGGCACCACAGCCATATCTGTTGCAAAGGATAGAACCCCAATTAGAAAATTGTGAAGCAAGCACCCTGCCTAGTATTCTTTTTTTCTGACTGGTATCATCTAATTTTGATATGCCTTTCTCTTCACTGGGACCGTGTTAGCTGTGTTGTCAGAAACATTTTCAGAATTTCCCCTTGAGAGTAGGAGCAATTGTTATATGATTCCTTTTGTTTTACCTACAAACCTTTTAGTCATCACAAAGAAAATCATTGTATTTAGAGTATGTTGGTTATAGCTCTCTGGGAATGTTCTAAATAGCTTTCTAATAAATAGTGCCAATTTAGTAGCTATCCAATTTATATTAGTTTTATTTTGATAATGAAAATTTTATCTTTTGACTAATAAAATAATTGTTGCTATATGGTATAGGTGCCAATAAGTCTAGGCCAAAGCAGTGACCAAACTATGGTCCTCTTGGCCAGTTCTATAAACACTAACTTGTGTCTCTTAGAATATATGAAAATTCTCTACCAAAGATGAGGCTTCTGCTGTCTGGGTGCTCCATCTTCTGGCACTTGGTCCTACCATCTATATTTGGATATACAGAATGCATACACTACAGTATGATATAATTGCAAGTATCAGTTTTTAAGTCTCATATTCCTATTTATCCTCATGATTATTCAGTATCAGATCTGCCACTTAAAATCCTTTTTTCCTTAATCCAGATTTAGGTTGAATCAAAATTCTATCTCATTAACCAGAGAGAAAGAATAGCCATTTTTCGAAAAAATATTATTTGAAGTAAATTACTAATTTCCCTCATATCCCTGAAATTAAAGTCCTTTCAGTAAGTCTATACTTGTAATTATCTTCTTTTTAGGCACACCACTTGAGGATTTATCTGTTTTCATAGCCTCACAATGAACATTTCATTTTAGAATACCTAGTTCATACTAGTCCCGAATTCAATAGACCAATTTATTATTCACTGATTAACATAACAGTTGCCAGAGTAGATGTTATGATGTACACTTGTGTTTGTTAAGGTATAGGTATGTGTAGCCTGCATATAATAAGCAAGAGATGTACAAAAATATGTGTGAAGTGATAAATGATATTACAGTGTTATTTCAGATAACTAGTACAGCAAGTAGAAGCCATATTTACTTACATTTAAATTTTTAAAGAGTAAAAAATAAATATTGATGAAGCTGAAGAATATTTGTGCCTGGAGGTTAATGTCAGACACTTTTGGTCCCTGTGATGTGTCTGTCCTTAGTTACTGTAGTGGCTTCCTGCATTCTATTCTCAGGTTTTGCTAAGAGCTGTGGGGCCAGATGGCAAGCGCTCTGCTTGTACCAAGGAAGGGGAATTTCTTTATTACAAAAGTTATCTGCAGTGTAATATGATTGCCTTTTAGGCAAAATTTTTTCTTTGTAAAATTTAAAATATAATTATATGCAATTGGAATTTTTGGAAAAAAACCCTTAGATTATTGTGGATGTCCTTAGAATACTGATCATCATTAGTCAAGAGCCATTAGTTTCATACACCATTAGTTAATTATGACTGTGTAGAAGTATTACTTAGGTAATGATGTGTAGTTTATTAATAATATGATGGTTCGGATACAAAGTGATATCAGGTATAAAATTATGTGAGTTTGGAAATGCATAGCTTAAATAACACATTATATAAGTGTTCTATATTTGTGACCTTAAAAATATGTGTCAGATCTGAGGCTTTTTTTTTGCCTGACTGCAAAATGGGTATTTTGAGGTCTATATCAAAGAACTATATGAGACTAATACTTGTAAATACATGTGTAAGGGAATTCTCTCATTAGCTATGTGAGTGGTGAATAAATCGATCCTATTAGTTATCTAACATATTTTATCCATTTAATATGTGAATATATATGTAAAAAGAGATGCCTAGATAAGCAATACTTTTAAAATGGTGATAGTATATATTTTAGATTAGTGTTTCCGTTCTGGATTTTTTGGAGGGAAAATTTAGTTATGTTCAGAGTTTATTTCTATCATATCTCTTAAATTTGTATCACTTCTATTGGTGCTTGGGGAACATTTGTGGTGCTGAATCAGCTGCATTCAAATTCCTTAACCATTGCATTATCTCTTTGGCCCTAAAATAAGATTTTATATTGTTCTTTATAGATGTCTTTAGGAATGAGTTGTTGAGCTGATTAGGTAGTATATATTCATTTCATTAATCAATGTATTGACTAAAATTACATCATCTTAAATAATGGAACAATTTTATTTTTCAATAATAAAACCAGTTCATCCACTCATCAACCTATGCAACATGTTTGGCTTTTATATTACTGCTATATATCACATATATATTACATATATATCACATATATCACATGCTATGTTGCAAAACCAGCGAATTGATAATATATGATATAGTAAGGAGAATATAAAACCATTTGAGTCCCAACTTGCCTTATGCTGAATCTTGCTGAGTGAGCAACTGGTTTATTTCTGTTTTGTTCACTTATTTATGAATAAAATAAAATTTCTCAATCAATTTTTTTTGTTTACTGACAAAACCTGCCGTAGGAATATGTTTGATAATAATTTCAGTATGTTGCGACATATTTGGGACTTCATGTAGATAATGACTTTGCTTGTTTTTCTTCATTTCCATTAATTTTTAAAATCTTGTATTTTCAATTCACATTAAAGAGTCAAATATTCATGATATATGAAGAACTCACAAGATGAACAAGATGTAATTATAAAAATCCTATAAAAATGTTGAGAGCAAATATACCCTTCTCAGAGGAAGACAGAAGAAGGAAGACCAGTAGGCACATTTAAAATGCACTCCATCATTTATCATTAGGGAAAAACAAATCAAGTTGACAATGAAGTAAGACAACTGACTCCAAAACACTGAAAATATAATACTTAAACTATAACCACTGAACTCTGAAACAAACAAAGCCTACACCAGGTAGGGTGTTTACCATTCACGTGACTAACACTGGGTTCCATCCTTTGAACTCTGACAACTCCCCATGCTTAACCAGGAGTAATCCCTGAACACAGAGTAGGAATTAAGCTCTGATCACCACCACCTGATGTGGCCTAACCCTGCCCACAATATCATTTTCTCATATGTTTATAAATGCAAAATAGAAAACAATTACCTTGAGAGTACAAACTCTTCAGAAATTGTTTGCAATGATTTATATTTAAGAAACATCTTACTACAATTTTCAAATATATATTATATGTACTATTTTGATCACATTTTTGATATTTTTCATCACTGTAATAAGGCTCATGTTGAATAGTTCTATGTGATAGGCATACTCAACTACCTAACCCATTTATTACTACAAAAGAAGGGAAAGAGAAGTATAGAAGTCTTAATATGGTCAAGGCACACTAGTTTTTTTGATTTTGTTAAGTCCTTGAGATAAGGTTTTCACTTTTCTTGACTATAGATATAGATTGTCTACTAGACATCCATATCAGTAACTATCAACTACCGAACACAGAGCAATGTTTTTCTTCAAAGTATAACCATCACTGGAAACCAGTATATAGGCCTCCTACCCAAACTTAACCCTACATTATTAATAAAATGTTCATAAAATTGGAAAATATGAGTAATTATTTTTTAGTCTTAAGACACATAGACCAAAAACGAGTAGAATGGAGAAAGCACTGTCAGAATATCTAGAGATGTACTGCAATGAGTCAAAAGGAGCTCACTGCCATTGCCATTCACAGTTCTCCTTTGTACTTTGTAACAGATAATCTATAAATCCCTATGACCTACAAGCACAAAAAAGAACTGCAGGTGCTCAGGCAACATGATATCATTAGTGTTAATCAATGCATGCCTGTGATTTGTCACTAATCCGTGGGTGGGTAGAGTACCAAATTATTGAGCATCACTGCATTGTTGTTCTATCAAGCTCATCAGTTGTGGAAAAATTCATTAATCAGATAAGCTTTGAAGGAAAAAATGCAACGTAGGGTTTGTCAGAGTAATCAATGAAACCTAAGTAAAAAGGTGTCTGTACACTTAAAGAAGTGAAGGAAGGGGGAGAGTTTTCACACATAACACTTAAAGAAGTGAAGGAAAGAGGAGAGTTTTCGCACATAAATTGATTGGGCATATCTTTATTGGAGGCTATAGATTATGACTACCTACATTAAAGTGTGGATGGGATTTATTTCCATGGGTACAACAGAAACAAAGTCTGTAATTGTTAAAAGTACCAGATTTCTCCAGAAGCCATAATTAATATAAACAATTTGCTAAACCCATATTGAGTTGGTCAGCACATCCTATCAATTCTCTCCTGAAATCATATCTTGTCCCTTCCTGTCTTACTGCTGGCATCTTATTCCAAAGCCCCCTGCACTTTCAGCTGAGCTTTTGTGAAGGTTTTTATTATTGCTTTCCCTTTCTTTATTTTTGTGAGAGAGGTCTTGAAAAAACAAACACTTTCTTATTTTAAAAGAGAGGGGGACGGTTACACTAGCACTCAGGGATGGGAGGGTGGAGGGAGACATGGGACATATGCTGGAAATAGGGGCAGAGGGAGGACAACTCTGGTGGTGGGAATGGCCCTGATTCATTGTCACTATGTACCTTAAATATTACTGTAAATGATTTGTTATTCACTTTGGTCGCAATAAAAGTTATTAAAAAGATAAGTAAATAAAATTTCTTGATGTTAAAAAAGAATAGTTTGTAACTATGGTGCTTAAATAAAGAAATTATTTTAAAATATGAATAAAGATCTTTCTATCATTTACTCACATATTTTGCATGGTTTAGATCACAAGTTATTATTTATGAATATTACATTACTAGTAATTGATAATTATACCCAGCTGCCAAATTAAACTTTGAAAATGGACTATCACCATATTTTGCTTTGTACAGAATTGAAAAGACAAGTGAAGCATCTTTTCAAATTCAGAGAGCTTGTTCAAAGAGTAAGGAACAGAATTAGAATTCAAAACATGTCCTGTGATTGTAAAGCATGGATATTGTTCATCGCAACATAGTTCTATTTAAATGTGACCTGTCCAAGCTTTTTAAAGTCATCACCTGCCATGCTCATCTTCTGCTACATCTTAGACACATTCAGAACTTCCCGCCCACCATGATTTAAATATGTCACACTTTCCCCACTGGCCATGCCCTTTCCTCTGTTGGTGCCTCTTTTATCTGTACTCATTTGTCATTTAGATATTATCTACTCATTCATCAAGTTTCTATTCAAGTGTCTTTTCCTCTTGAAAGTCTCTTTCATTTACTGAATTTGTCCTCTACTCCTCCAATGTATCCAGAGCAAAAGGTTTATTCTTCTATTGCTGTACTATGTATTATAGTTATTTATTTATGTGTTCTTATGTTAGTATGACTTTCTTTTAGAATTCAGGTCTCCGGTTGTACCTTTACATACATAATTTTTCTGTAAATGCTTTAGCTATACAATTCCTCAAAATATTTTCTAATATCATTCAATTATTTACATCACTTATTTTTGTGAATCCCACTAGAAAATTAAATGTAAATTAAGTTTATATAAATTACCATTTACCAATTAATACCAGAGTTCTCTATTTGAACTTTTTTCAGTATTACTTATTGGTTAGCAAATAGCTCTCTAATTCTCACCTTGTATAAGAAGATATGCTTGGCTGGACAATATCTTATTGATTAGAAAAACAGAGCTTAACCTCTGGTTCTACATTGTTTTTATTTCTGTTTTCAATTTCTGTTCTTTCTCAATTAAAATGTTATAAATATTTGCCTTATAGATGAAACTGTTCTTTACCTTTTCAGAGTCCATAAGGTTGCATGTGATTTTTTTAATCATAGGAACTTTTTTAATGAAGATTATTGTAATTCCCTTATTTCAAAAGTGATAAAGCTAACATGCAGAGGAACTAAGAAGCTTAATCTGTACTATTTTTTGTAAGAAGTAGCCCCAATCCTGAATCTTAGGTATCCTTGTTCCTGTAATTTCTGTCCTTCATCACTAAACATTGGTTAGATTAAAATAAGACAGCAGAGAGCTAGAACAATAATACAGCAAATAGGGCCCTTGCTTTGCACATAGCCCATCTGTGTTCTATCCTTAATATCTTCTATGGTCTCCCAAGTCAGCCAGGAGTAGTGATTATGAGTGCAGAGAAAAGAATAATGCCTGAGTACCTCCAGATGTGACTCAAAGTCAAAACAAAATGTTAGACAGCAGTCAGTCCATTGATGGAATAAATTGTAGATATCTTGTACTTACATAAAAATACTATCATAAAGTAACTTGGAGTCTTCCTTTTTAAGAGCTTTATACATAGAGATAGAAAGAAGGATTGTTAAATAAAATGCAGAATTATCAATATGCAGTTCAACTAAGTTTTATTTAGAGATGTATAATTTCTAAGATCAAGGTAACTTGCTTTCAAGTAAATCATGTTCCCCAACCTCAAATTGCCAATGTAAGCTCTATTGTCATTTGGATAATGCTCATCATTTTAGTAACATATCTTTCCATCTTCTACCCATTCCAAACTCATAGAATGATTCAGTGGTATAGAAATATTAAAATTAACATTTGTTCTTTACCTTCCCCTCTTTTCTGTGATAGTTCATCTGTTAGCAATCTCTCTGTCAAATCAGGAAACTGTTCTTGGAGACTCTGGGCTATAGGTGAAGTCATCACATATTCTGCTACCTTTGCAGAATCTTTCTTTGAACTCTCCAGATCAAATGCTCTCTGGATCTATGATCTTTTTGGTATCCTACCACTTTAAATTTCATTGATCTAACAGATTTTGGCCTTCCTAAGTCTATGCCCAAAACCTGACATAAATGTGAGATAAATAAATCTTTGAATTGGGTTTAAAATAATTAGAATATCAGTGTGTCTGATAATTTATTGAAGGAAAGTTGAAAGACAAAGAAGTAAAAATTGAGCAACTTTCTTATTTATTTTCTTGTTTCAACTTCAAGTGTAGATTTATTCAACATATATGAACAAATATCTTTTAAGCGTGTCTTATTGTCATTAGGGATGTGTCAATAAATGAGTATCATAATCTTATCCTCATGGAGACCATATTATAATGTGAAGAGATATATAAAATGTATTACATGATATTTAATGTGTTGGATAAAATACTATGTAGGACATTGATATATGGAATACAGGGATGTACTTGTAGTTTTAAGCAGGAAGAACATGGAAGATATTACTTTATATTGAAGAAAGAGCTCTGAATGTAGAAGAATGGGGAAATTCAGAAACACCCCAGAGACAAATACTAGCAAGTACAAAGGTTCTGAATGAATGAAAATATTATGCTTAAGGAAGATCCAGGAGATTACGATGGCTGAGGAAAAATGAAGAATGAAGGAAAAAAGTCAAGTAAGGTCTGAAAAAATCATGGTAGGCTTTTGAGTCTGAAAGAGTTTCAGTTTATATGCATAAAATAGGCAGTGAGTGGAAGTAATTGACAATCAAATTATATTACTTGATATTTGTATAAGAATAAACCTGGATTATATATTAATAATAACAAGAGGGAAGGTTTGTGAGATTGAAGAGAAAGACAGGTAAAAAGAATATGGAGGCCAGTTTTAAATATATTAAATAGTTTAGGCAAGAAAAAATGGTATGCAGTGAAGTCACACTAGAGAATTGAAAAAAGGGATTGAATTGTGAGTATACATGGAAAATAAAATTTGCTGGGAAATTTTCTGTATATAGCACAAGGAAAAATATTAATGAAGAGTCTTTGATCTGTTTCAGCATTTGAAAAAATATCATTGTCATTTACTAAGAGAAAAAACTGGAAAAAGCAGCCGTAGTGAAAAAACATTGGCAAAAGTCTCCTATGAGTGGCCAGATTATAAATTTTTTTCAAGAGCTGAAATGTCTTCATTGCAATGACACATTTGTTCTTTTAGTAGAAAGAAGTCAGACATAGCACATAAACAAAATGAGTACAACTATGTAATAATAACATTTTGTGTACAAGAAAAGGTTTTATTTGACCCATATACTAACAGTGTGAAACCTGTTTAAGACACAAAATTAATCAACTGTAAAGGAAGGAAACAAATATCATTCACTAACTTTTTATTGAAGATACTTTTAAAACTTTGCCATCAGATTTCACAACTTGGTAACCTTTAGTAACTTTGACAAGAGAAGTTGCAGGGAAATTTGGGTGAATGAAAGCATAATTGAAAGATAGACTTGGGCCAAGGTAGAAAAAAGAATTGAAAGTACTAGCAGTTGCCTTAAAATTTCCACTTTTAAGGAGAACAAAGTAATGATACTCAAACTGTGGGTGGGAAATAGGGTCAAGGGAAGCTGTTCTAAAGGTGGAGTAATAATAGCAAAGAAAATGAGTGGGAATGATTTTGACAATCAGAGAAATTGGTGATGTGGGGCTAATTGCTGGGGCCATGTCCTTGAGTAGGCGGAATGGGTGGAATGTAGAACAGAGGAGACATGGCCTGTAATAGGAACACTCACTCATGATCCACAGGGCTCGCAACAACAGGCTTGTAGTCAGATATAGTGACATATTGGGAAGCAATTCTGTATTGATTGCTTCCGTGTTTTTTAAAGAAAAATACAAAATTTATGTTGTTTCAAATACATAAAATGTTTATAAGCTAAGAAATGGGAAAAATGGTCTTATAGATATGAAGAGGAATACACTAAAATAAAAATCAAGATGATGTATCCCCAAAATTTATCACATTAGAATTACTTGAGCACATTTAAAAATTCAAATTTTGACTATGCCAATCAAATAAAAATACTTTGGCTTCAGCACTTAAAAATTTCCCATATATCAAGTAAATTTGAGAATGCCCTATTTTAGAAATACTGCAGAAGATGTCAAATAAGAAATATAACAAGAATTATTGGTTTATGCTAAAAGCTAACTTAAAGTTAATTCTCATAAATTTTAAATAGAACTTGTCAGAATTATTATTTCTTTTTCTAGGAAATTCTGCTACATTAAATTGAGTGGGTGAAGAGTGGATTGTTGGCTATAACTAGTGTTTCTGATTTATAAAGTGACTACCAGAAATGAGAAAGAACATGATTTGAGGGCATATGTAGAAATGTGGTTATATTGATAAGATTTATATTATATTTAATAGGAAGATAAAGGAGAGAGGTACTGTTTAAATTGTGGTAAAAATTTGGTTGATGGAACAAGTTTTTAGGCTTCTTGACATTGAAGAATTGTTGAAATTGAAGCAGGGTTTCTAGATGGAGTCTGTAAAAACTTGGAGGGCGAGACCAGAATATATGTGATGCTTAAAACTAAACTTACTGTTTATAACTGAAACCCAACTACAAACATGCTTGTAATCATGGTGCTTAAATAAAGATTTAAATTAAAAAAAAAAGATAAAAAAACTACTTAGCTTCTGACAAAGTCAAAGCTATGCCCTTTTGACCAATCACCCAAGTCAGTGCGGAGGACTAAACTAATCTGTAAACAACTCTGTGAATAACTGGATCAAAATGGTGAAAGTTTTTTTTTCATTCAATACTTAAGTTGCATAAAATAAAGTGTCACCTACTAGAGATAATTATAGTAGGGAAGGCTATCAACTCTTCAAAGAATCAAGGAACATTGTACTTCCTTGGGGAGTTTCTCATTCTCCCACTTTCATAAGACTGTTTCCTCATCAGCTAATGCTAAAATATTAATACCTTAATATTTTACTCAAGAAATTTTTATGTAAAGTCAGATATTAAGAATTTTTCTTTTTGTCCTGTGCTATGCTGTTTCTTTGTAATTCATTGGTTTACAAGGCTAATTGTGTCATTATGGCTTTTCATGCTTAAAGATAGAATATCCAGTCATTGTTTGGATAGAGACAATTTTTCTTCTTGAAAGAATATACCTTTAGGCTACAAGATGAGTCCAACAATGGTAATAGAATTACTCTCCATGGAGAACACATTTGGTTTCTCATGCTCTCACTTTTAAAATTAGCTTTAATCTGACAGCAAAATTAGCAATCCTAAAGCAAAAAATATATATTTCTGAATACAAAGTCAGAAAATTCTCCTGCATTCTGAATATGTATTTCAATCTCCTGTGTAGCAATTTTGTTATGCCAATTGTTTTTGTTGTCCTCATGGCAACAGATTATAAGAAATTTGCAGCAGGTTGATTGGAAAAAAATACATGGACTACCTAAAATACTTAACCTGCACTATCAAAAGGTAAATCATTCACAGTTATAGAGTTCTATGTGTTTTAAATTCAACAGAAATGACTGATTGATATTTCCAAATCACTCCTGAAATTATTGTGGATGAACAGCATGAATACTTGAGGTATAAGTTACAAATGTTCATCTTTTTACGTCTGAGATAGCAGAACCTTTGAGCTAAGAGTTGATGTGATTTACTACCTCTCTCCACATCAATCACTAAACTTGCAAATCATCTCGACTCCTACAAAAACCATGGCTGATTCACTGAGACAAAAATGGCTCTTTGTCATTTGGTTCTCTTCTCTCATATCTAATGCTTTACGCAAGCTATTTCACTTGAAAAATCAATTTCTCTGCCACCCCAGTTTTATCCTCTCCTCAAATTGATGTTTGTCAAGTTCATCATATCTTCAAAGAGTAATCCAGATCACATTTCTATTAACTAAATGTTACTGACCAATATCAGATGTTCATATTTTAATTTCAAGCAAATTTTAACATGTTTCATCTATTATATATGCATATATATTCAGTATTATGTTTTCTCTTTAAATTATCCCACCCACATTGAAATATCATAGCTGACATGATAATTTCATAAAAATATTTTATCAAACATTGAAAATCAATAGTTATAAATGACTAAAGGAACTACTCTCATTTCTGGGATTATTAGCCCACTGCTGTCCTTTATTAAATAAATAGCTAATGAATATTAATCTGTACACATTCTACCACAATGTCCTTTTATAAGGCTGTAATTGGCTTACAAATTTGACATTTTTATTATAACACTCCAAACCAAGAGAAATTCTGCAATTGAGATAAGAATAATGATAAATATAAATCACCTGAATAATTTGGGGTTTCTTGGATGGTCACCCAGAAGTGTTCAGAAGTTATTCTTGACTTTGCTCTCTGAATTTATTTCTGGAAGTGCACAGGGAATATATGGGATGCCAGAGATCGAATTCAGGCTGACAATATGCAAGCTAAGTGCCTGCTTGTACTATTGCTCTAGCCCTCAAACCTAAGTAATTTATTTTTTTAGAAATTATTAAAACACAGTGCTTTACAAGGTATTTCATAACACAGTTTTTTTTTACAATTACAAAGTTGTTCATGTTTGAATTTCAGCCATAAACAGTATAAGTTTCCCTCTCGTCCTCCCCCTGCCCTCTCACCATCTCGATCTCTCAATTTTTTACTTTCTATGCAACACATTTAAAAAACATCCAACCCATGTCCACAAATAAAGCTGTCAAGTCTCAAAGATCATGTGTATGACATTAAATGAAATTTAATGAAATTAAAGAGCATGTGTATGAAATAAAATTCTATGTTTAACTCAGTGTTAGCAATGATAATGAAAGATCACAGAACTTTGTAGTTCATTATTCTGTGTTATTCTAAATAGAACCATTTAACAGAAATGTTAAGAAACTGGTGATCCTAATAATGGATTTGAATTTTTAACTAAAACTCCTAAAATGATCTATCACAATCATTTTGTTTGTTTGATTCTGATTTTTACCAACAAGGAAATTGAAACAGTTATAATTTAATACTGCACAGCCAATAAATTTAGAAATACTATATTATTTCTCAAATAAGTATTTCCAGATAATTATATGCAAGGAAGCATATTATGATATGCAAAATGTTTAGCAATTTGATTTTTTCCTTGAGGGACAGTATCCATATTGTACATTATGGTTTCTTCTCCTGTTCTTCTATACTTAAGACTAAATTTATAAAATTAAATTTAATGAAAATGTTGACCAGTCCTTTTCAGTGACAGAATATGGCTTGGCTCAGAGTAGAGTCCCACTACAACTAGAAAAGAAATTCAGTCATACTTTCTCTCTAGTTTTGAATTCTTTACTTTGTCTAGCTTTTGAAATCATTTTTTTTTTTTTTTGGTTTATGAGCCACACTCAGCAGAACTCAGGACTAACTACTGGCACTGAGCTCAGGGATCACTCTTGGTTGGGCTCAGGGGACCATATGAGTGCAGGGAATTGAACTCAGGTCAGTCATGTGTGAAGCAAACACTTTACCCACTGTACTATTTCTCTGACCTCCCCATACCAACCTTTTAAACCTCAATCATAGTACTTTCTCCTTGTAGCCCACCTTTCTATACTTGCTTGACTCACTCCTCAAAACTGCATTCCTATTTTCCATTTGAGAAAATCTGTCTAAATTGACAGTATATTCTATTTTTTTCCCGAGAACTGATCAGTAAAGCCAACTTTCAGAAATCAGGGTTACTGGTTTTTCATTTAGGTTCCTTGTTCAAGATGTAATAACAGGTTTAGTGTAGGTATTGTATATCTGAATTCTTTTTGAACTTCCGTATTTTTTCTTTTTGCTGCTATCTATACAGTTCACTAGGTCCTCTGGGAAGCCAGCTTGGAATCATTTGCAAGGAAACTCTTTGAGAACAGACCCATGAACACTAGGATCAAACCTTGTCTTGAGTCTTATTATTTCCTCATTTATAATATTGAGATAATTATAGCACCTCCCTTGTGGAGTTGTGAGGATTAACAGAATCATTACATGTAAAGCTCTTAGAATAAAGAAAACACTTGGTAAATATTATTATTCATATGGCTGCATTCAGTAATCAAAGTAAATCACACTGTTGCTTTATTCTATAGAAAATTCTATTCAAATGAAAGCACAGATTTTTGTTTATGTTCTACATTTAGCTTTTGAGAAAGCTTGAGATATATTTCATGGTTGCCAAAAGGAAAATTGAGGCACCATTACTTTAAATTATGCTCCTTGGTCAGTACTAAAATGCAGGGATCTTGGGCTGGAGAGATAGCATGGATGTAAGACATTTTCCTTCCATGCAGAAGGACGGTAGTTTGAATCATGGCACCCATATGGTCCCCCAAGCCTACCAGGTGTGATTTCTGAGAGTAGAGCCAATAATAACCCCTGAGCGCTGCCAAGTGTCACCCCCCCAAAAAAATGCAGAGATCTCACAACAAGGTCAATGTTTCTTAGACTAAACTTGATCATCGTCAATTTTCCTGGTTATTTATACAAGGCTAATCTTGTTGAAAAAGTACAGGCTCACCAATATCATTCTCAAGGAGGAAATAATGCACTTTTAGTTCCAAACCATCTTGGACTCAACTCATAGCACATTTAATACAAATTTTTCAACCACTTTACATAATTTTCAACATGTGAAATAAATATGCAAATCATTTGGTTTGATTGGATATATATTTATTTACTTGCTGAAGCTTCTGTCTTCTTGTCCATATTAAAGTTATTTAAATTAGTAAGAAAGCCCTACTTTCAGAAGATAATTGGTCCAGTTGTCCTTCTACTACTATTTGCTCAATGGGGATATTTTTTTGGCCACACCAAGAGGCGCTCAGGGGTTATTCCTGACTGCACTCAAAAATTGCTCTTGGCAGGCTCTGAGGACCATATGGGATGCCAGGATTCGAACCGTCTGTCCTGGATTGGCCATGTGCAAGGCAAACGTTCTACTGCTGTGCTATCTTTCCGGCCCCATTGGAGAATTTTTTTTGCCTCTATATAGATGTAGACTAAACTCCAGGAAGAGCCTGGAAAATTTATAACCTATTTTTCTCTATCTTCTTGCCAATTATCAGTAAAAATAATAGTAAAGTTATCTAAATGTTAATCATTGCATCTTTCATTTCCACTATTGTTGTAGCTTTGAACTAATTGAATTAACTTGGGACCTCAGCACAAGACTAGGGACAAACTGTTTCCATAGGTTAGAAATAATGTAAGGAAGAACATGACTGAGAAAACATAGAAAAAATTATTTAAAGTATGTATTCATGGGTTCTCAACCCTTGCAATGTCTGCTTTACTAAGACTTGACATTTCCCTAGTATTTCTATTCCAGCTGTATTTAGAAATGTGCGGTGCACCCTGATACTGCAGTTTATTTGGGGTCATTCTTATTTATTGTTTCCATTTTTATTAGCACAGCATTTTATTTTCATAGGATGTAATTGGGGTGTAAACAAAAAAAATTGAAACAGAACAGTAATCTTTTGGATATATATCTTATCCACAGTGACTTGAGTATCATTTTTCTCGCTCAGTTTTTGGGCCATACCTGCAGTGCTCAAGATTTTTTTTTTGTGACAAGTTACTTTTGGTGCTTCTTGAGAGCCTATGCAGTCTGGAAAGTAAACCCAAGACCTGTATGAAACGCATGCATATATGTCCTTTGAGATGTTTCCAGACCTTTATAATTTTTGAGTATTCAAATTATTTAACAGTTCTAAAACTTATAATCCTGTATGAATAAAGTAGACAACTGTAAAATTGATTAAACAAAAATATGCCACAAAGGCATGTGCGATAAAGGTTTCATTAACAGAAACAGAAACAATTCTGACAAGAGTGGGCATTTTCTGGGTGCTTTAAATGTAATGTGTTAAAGGAGGGCTTGCTTGAGTCAACCATGACCCCAGAGCTTAAGGAAGAGTAAAACAGAGAAGGAAATAAATCAAGGCAGGAAGTAAGAAGATGTGGCAGGGTAAGAATGGAGGAATGGGGCAGATCTTTAGGTAGATATATTGGTGATGTGGGTGCGTGGTACAACTATAAACTCAAAGCTCAAACTCAACAATGCTGAATATATGAGATTTAAATTACAGCCACCAAATTTTATAATGTGCCAGTTAAGGGGGCAGGAAGAGTGTAGAGTGATGGAGTATGGTAACACTGGTGATGGGAGTTGACAGTAGTAGTGGGATTCATGTTGAAATAAGAAATATGTGAAATATGAAATATGTGGGGCTGGAGAGATAGCAAAGCTTTCCACAATGCCGACCCAGGATGGACCTGGGTTCAAATACAGGCATCCCATATGGTCTACCTAGCCTGCCAGGAGTGATTTCTGAGCCCAGAGCCAGGAGAAACCTCTGAGTGCCACTGGGTGTGGCCCAAAGACAAAAAAAAAAAAGAAAAGAAAAGAAAAGAAAAAGAAATATTATATGCCCCAAGACAACTATCAGTAACTTTGCACATCATGGTTCTTTAATTAATATGAAAGTTTTAGGGACCAGAGTGATAGCACAGCAGTAGGGCCGGACCTTGGTTCGAACCCAATGTCCCATATGAATCCCTGAGCCAGGAGTGATTTCTGAGCACATAGCTAGGAGTAACCCTTAAGCATCACATGGTGTGGCCCAAAATGCAAAAAAAAGTTTAAAAGATAAAAAATAAATAATTCTGAAATTTCTAGACATATATATAAATGTGTCATCATTGTCAATGGTGTATATTTACTATTTTAAGTAAAATCAGGTGGAAATACTGTTCTTTACTGTTCAAAAAGAAAGTCACTAGTGACGAAGTTATTGAACATTTGAAATAAAAATAAAGTAACCTGATACTGAATTTTTTTTAATTTTTATTTTTAATTATGAGAACAAGGATGCAAAGAAAGAGGACAAGGTAAAGTTACAGTGGAAGGACAATCACCCATAACATAATTCTCAGAAGTCCCCTTGCTGATATCTTAACTTTGAAATTTCAGCCAACGAATATTAAGATAAATAAGACAGAATCCATGTACAATTACTTTGTCCCTCAAGTCCCCAGATTGTAACACATTATAATATTTCTTAACAGCACACAAGGCAATTCAAAGCCATAAAACTTACGTAACTCCTTAAACATTACAGGCATAGTATTTTCTTACATTTCCATATACATGCATATTAGCTTAAGTTAACCTCAAATTTTAAGTGAGTTCTTTTTAAGGATTAGAGTCAAAAGAGCACAGTAAAAATGGTATTAGAGTGGCAATTGTTGTTTGCATAGGCCCACCAAAATATGAGGGACATGGAAAGAAATAACCTTGGCCTAAATACAAAGAGACCCGACCCCTGAAGTTTCCTGGCACAAGACCAACTCTAGGCTCCAGGCAAGCTAGATCGTCCAATCCAAGACATTGTCTGTAGTGCCAACACACTTTTATTTTTCACACAGTCTCTGTTGTTGGTATCATGTTTCTGTATTAAAGATCCTGGAATCTGCATATCCTACATTGAAGTCAGGATGTGGAGCGTCCTCTCCTTTCACCTCACCATCAAAGGGCAATGCAGGGAGCCCTGTCCTGTAAGCAGGTCGTTGTTGTTGTTAAGTCTTCTCAGTGTTAAGGGAAGTCTCTTTTGAGCAGGTCGATGTCTGAGCAGTGTAGTGTCTTCTGTGTTAGAGGATTGCTTCCAGGTGATGTTATAGAGCAGCCTGGATGTTTTGTGGATGGCTTCCCTGGTTCAGGGGAGAATGGAAAATGCCCTTTCTTCTGAGGTCTGTGCCAGGTCTTTATGTCAATGTTCAGGGTGTAAGATCCCTTTGCACTACAAGATTTGTGTGTTCCAATCTCTATTAGATAGGATCTTATTTCTGATACTGAATTTTTAATTAATTAATATTAATTTAATTTATTGATTTTATTGTAGATAGCAATTTGTGTTAATTAGCTACTTTATTGGGCAATTCAGGAAGACTTTCTAGACTTCCAAATTACCTGAATGTTGTTATTCACACAAGGTACACTCACTCTATTATCCTTTTCAGTGTTATTTCTCATTTAACAGCAGTGGTAATAATCAAGAGAACCAGAACCTTTATAAAGCAATTAAGATAGTAATAGGGGCTGAAACAATGGCGCAAGCGGTAAGACATTGCATTGCCCACCAAGCTAGCTTAGGACTAACCGCTGTTTGATCCCCTGGCATCCTATATGGTCCCCTAAGCCAGGAGCAAATTAATTTCTGAGCAAATAGCCAGGTGTAATCCCTGAGTGTCACCGGGTGTGGCCTAAAAACCAAATAAAGTAAAAATAAAATAAAGAGATTTAAAATTTTTTAACAAGATAGTAATTAATTTAGAGGAAAATAGGCCAAATTAATAATACCTTCTTCATTCATCTTTTTTTTATTTTTGGTTTTTCGGGCCACACCTGTTAGATGCTCAGGGGTTACTCCTGGCTAAGCACTCAGAAATTGCCCCTGGCTTGGGAGGTCCATATGGGACACTGGGGGATCGAGCCGCCGTCTTTCCTTGGCTAGCGCTTACAAGGCTGACACCTTACCTCTAGCGCCACCTCGCTGGCCCCCTTCATGCATCTTTTTCCTTGAATACCTTTCATAGTACTTTTGTATTCTTACTCCCCCAACTTTTATTCATCTATTCCTCTTCTCTCTCACTTGCCCCTTTGAGCCCACTTTTTCTCTATACCTTATCATTTCTACCTTTATGCACATTATCCTTACTGACATATCAAAAGATCCCTATAAGATACTAAACACACACACACGCACACACACACACACACACACACACACACACACACACACTTGCAGATCCCTAGAGAGAGGATGTTATAGGCTATAGTTCTAAGTTCAACATTTTTTATCTACCATAGAAAAATATTTTGTAAAGGACTAAGTTTAGATTATATAGTTGAATCATTCATAGAGGTTACCCCTTTTCTGTCCTGTAGGCAAGATTATTTCTAATCTGAATTTCATGAAGCCTCTAGAGTTTTAAGAAAAGCTAATGTTTACTGAATGCTTTGAGTAATTGCAGTAGCTCAAGGCAAGAATAACATCTCAAGGTCTTTTTTACCTCTTTGATCTGATGAAAAATTGAATTATAAATGTAAACTGGATAGGACTCAAACCAATGAACTACTTGCTTTGTAGGTGAGAGTAATTAACAGTGGGAAAGCCAAAAACAACCTCCCCAAAAATGATTACCATACCATCATTTTACCTGAACTGTGAGATTTTAAATTTTTTTATTTGTGATTCATTCAACAAGTATGTGTTGAGCCTTTAGTGTTAGGCATTATTTTGAAATGATTTTTATGCACTGCTATTACTGTAATAAACATACATTTAAAAATTTCCAATCCTTGTTCTTATGAGCTTAGAAGATTAATGAAGCAAACTATAACTAGTAAAACAATAAAGTAAATATAATATTACCAGTTTTGCTGAATTACAGAGTAGAGGATAGAAATTATATATATATTTGGGTTTTGGGCCATACTTGGTGACACTCAATGGTTACTTCTGGTTATGCACTCAGAAATTGCACCTGGATTGGGGGATCATATGGGATGCCAGGGATCGAACTGTGGTGCACACAAGCAAACACCTTACAGCTTGCGCCACCACTCTAGCCCTGAGAATTATATTCTAATGCATGTAGAATCTCTGAAGCAAATACAAATTATCCCACATAAAGTAAAGTGTAACCCAAATGCAATGATATTTCCACCGTGATTTGTGTATTATTTTATGCATTGCTATTCAAACATGGCCTTTGGTAGGTCAGTTTGCTCTTTTCAATAACAAATATGAAACTAAAGCTTTAAATTATCTGTGAAGGTGCTCAATGATAATCAAAAGTTGAGTTTGAGCACATTTGTTTTTCTTTCTCTAGGGACCATTAGTGTTAAAATTTTTTGCATTTAAAATATTATGAATGAGGGGCCAGAGAGGTTGCGCTAGAGGTATGGTGTCTGCCTTGCAAGCGCTAGCCAAGGAAGGACCGCAGTTCGATCCCCCAGCGTCCCATATGGTCCCCCCAAGCAGGGAGCGATTTCTGAGCGCTTAGCCAGGAGTAACCCCTGAGCATCAAACGGGTGTGACCCCCCAAAAAACATAAAATATTATGAATGAAACCATGTTGACAACATACTTTAAACAACAATGGGTGAGTAGGAGGAAAGTGCTTGGTGGAGGAAGTGAATACTGGTGAAGGATTGGTGTTGAAACATATTTCTGAAGCCCAATCATAAGGACTCTGTAATTCATAATGAATTAATTAAAATAAAATTTAAAATTTGTATATTTTATTTAAATGAATATAAATTGGAAAACCAAGCACTGATATTGATTTCAAGGTATATCCATGGAAATCACTTTATATGTCACACTAACTTCAGTGTATTTAAACATACTGGAAATAAACTGATAAAAGGTCTCACTGAAGGAAAAGCAAATTAAAGAGAACATACGGCAACATACTGTCTTAAAATTAAGATATAATTCAGTATTTGATGAAGCTTGAATGGAAACTCATTTTCAAACATAACAGCCTGTTCAACTATTGCACATTATACCTTCATTTAAATTTATCATATATAAATGAAATGCAGTATTGCTTAATCATGGTACTTGTTTTCAAGATGTTATTATTTCTTCCCATTTTATACCTGATAAAATAGAAGTCAAATAAGGAACATCACATAGCTAAGTAATTTCATCGCTTGAATTAAAATTCAGAATGATCTGACTTCAAAACCCTTTTTTCTATTGAAAGGCATGTTTTTAAGTACATTTATCAGGAGTTTAGTTGAATCATCACAAAACTATTTTCTTCCTTCACTCATGTAGACAGGCATAAATGAATTTTCAAAAAGGGGTTGAAATATGCTTTTTTTTCTTAGTTATCAAAGATGAGAAATTTAAATTCTATATTCTTTTAAAAACTCATTGGCTTTCCTGCACAAAAGGCATCCATTTATAGAAAGAAATTCACTAAATTTTAGTTTCCTAACTCCAAAGGAAGAGTTATTTTCTTATGATTAAGTGTAGCCAATTTGAATTTGTAACAGAAGAGCTGCATTGGAAGTATATTTTCACCTTCCTGTACATAGTTTTATTTCAACACTGTATCTTGTCTGAATTTTAATCGATACCTTAAGAAATATTAGCATATTTTTATTTGAAATTTCATTTTTTCTTTACTATGTATATACATATGTAGAAACGTTTGTGTTTGTGATTTCCTTTTATTTCAAATAGTGCCTGCAATCCACCCCTACTTTAGGAGAGGTGGGATTTTAACTGAATCTGAAAGTCTACACATGAGTATTCTTTTATTATATATCCCATTGGTTCCTTTGCCTGATTTAGAAGCAAAGTTCATTTGTATTGAAGTTTACTTGGCAAGAATGTAGTCCTATCAGAGACAGAGCCCTCCATATTCTGTGGGAAAATCTCACTGTTTTCAGAAGTTACTGTGGAAACACATTATAGCATAGTTCTGCTGCTCATGCCATGAACCTGGATGCTTTGCTTTTAAAGTATCAAAAATATAATTTCATGGCATTGTGACATCCCACCTGTTCACTTATCTAGACTAAGTATTGCAGGAACCTTTTTATCCAGGTCAAAATATTTGAAGAGAGAAATCAATATGAGTGACATGTTCACACAATATACACATTCTCTCACATACATATGTTGATGTCTTGAAAAATGTTGCTAAATCTTAATGACTAAGTGCATATAGTCCCTTCTTCCTAGGGACTAGAGACTATTATTATGATCAAGATGTGCCACAGATATCTTTCTACCTACAATGTGCTCTCGTCTCTCCTTGAGGATTCACTGGATTAAAGCACCATCAGAATTCTTGTATAGAAAGAACATGTTGACAAACAGTGATTCTTATCTTAATAACCTCACCAAATATATTAATTGGCTTTGTCAATTATTTGAAGAAGTGTGCTGGATGTCCTCTGTGTGTGCATTAGGACAAGTGGTCTAATCAAGTTGAACTGTTCTGTGTCTATTTGGCTCGGCTTAATTAAAATTCAGCCCTGCTTTTGAGCAAGCCACAGTGGTTTGGCAGCCCTTCAAAGGCCTATACTGCGGCAGACAATAAAAGTGATAAAGGCACACAATAACAATCAATACAATGCAAATACCCCAGTTACTCACAAATCAACTAGAAAGTGGTTTCTTGAAGCGTTCTCATCAGCTTCTGGTGATAAAATAAAAATTTTTGAAAGCTTTATTTTTAAGTTGGCCCTGGCGCTCCTTGTCAACGGGCTGCTTTTTATTATGACTAGTGAACTGAAGGGAAATGATTGCGAAATAAAAGAATGCGATACAACATGTTATTTAAATTTATACATCTTATTTTATTTGTTGCACACGGGTATGAGTAATCGCAAGAGGAATTTTGACATGTCAGAGGGAGAGAACTAGAATTCCTCTTGCATTTATTCATGATGGTTAGGGACGTGGATAACCTGGGTGATCATCCTTTTTTATTCAATCCACTGTTTTTGGCTGACTGCCCCTGTCCCAGATTTTCTCACAAACTACCATCTGGCATTCTCACTGTCCTCTACATATAGCTCCTTCAGGACCTCCTGCAGGCAGGCTGGAGAATTTCACAGCTCAGGGGCATGGGCGTGTATGTGAGTACATGCACGCACATGTAGTATGCACATATAAATATGTATAAATATGTTGTGGCCACATCAGGGTAGATTTTTTTCACCTACAGTCTACATCTGCTATTGCTAAAAAAATAGTAGGAATAGTTGCTTGTTTATATACTGGAGGATTGAGAGACATGGGAGGAAGTCCCAGGACTCCTGTGGTTAGTTTTTATATTTAAGTAGTTTGCAATTGAAGAATGAAGATTAAAAAAGCCAGTCCTCTGTGTTTTGTATGTACAACTTAGAGCATTCGTGCATGTGAATTCATATGGAAAAGGCTTTTAAAATTTCACATAGTTTGTATTGATTTTTACGCTAGAGATGAGTCTTTACAGTCTCTTGAATTTCCCAATGAGTGCCTTATATTTTGCTGAGTTGCATATTTAAACAGCACAGCACAGTTGAACTGAGATATGAAAGAAGGAATGTCACACGACATCTAGAATGTGTGCACAGAGTAAAAATGGTTTAAGGTATCTGGAAATTCTCTGTAATAATAATTTTCACCATAGTGAAACACTTGTGTGTGCATGTGTGTGTGTGTGTGTGTGTGTGTGTGTGTGTGTGTTTGATTGATTTTGGATTGGGAACTTTATCCAGCTCTGAGAGAATTCTTATACAGGCATATTTCCCTATTGTCTGCCTTATGACTGACTTCAATAGCTGAAAGAGATGTGCTGGGATAGAGCCATCACAACTGTTCATGGAAATATGGCCAGCAGAACGGACAGTCTCAAGGCCAAGATTTCTTTCTATCACTGTCTCAGTACATCTCTTATCAGCTGTAATGAAAACTGTGTGCTTTCCATTTCCTTTACATTCTACTACCTACTCATTGCTCTTAAATTACTATAAAGTTTCATTCTTTTTGTTGTCTACTGAGATCACCAGTGGCAGATATTTTTAAAATTAATATGTTTATTTAAACGTCATGATTACAAACATGTTTGTAGTTGGGTTTCAGTTATAAAAAAGAACACCTTTCACCAGTGTAACATAAGAAATTTGATTAATTAGTAACAAAATAAGAAAGTTACGTTAACACAAGAAAACTATGAAATTTGAGGAAGCAGGTTGGGAGCTAATTTGAGCTCAAAATAATATATAGTGGTTAACTAATAGTTTTTGTAAGAGGCCTAACTGTACTAATGTGCTAGTATATAAGCAAGGCTCACTAACCTTACTACTGTACAATATTGACTAACATTTCAATTTTTACTTAAAATTTATATACACTGTCTATAAAGACACAGCTTTAAACACAGTTAATATCTTTGTTCTTCTGTAATTTAATCAAGAAATCTATGCGAAGAGAAAGCAATAAGTTTTATTCCTTCTGGAAATTATCTTTATTGGTTTGTATAGTGAATATTTTTGAGAAAACAAATTTATGTTTACAAAAATGGAAACCTTCTTAAAGTGTATTATGAGTATATTGCTCAAAGTTAATGTAGTGCATGGCAAAAACTATTCCTAGGCGGCTATATTAGTTAGGACAAAAATGTGAATGTCAGGTAACCCTAATCAAGTTTAGAGTATTTTCAAGATACTCAATGGTTTGATGCATTTTCTATTTTAATAGAAGATGATTTTATGATACTTGCCTTATGTTCTGAAATATAATACATTGACTCACATTAGAGCAACCAAATGTAAAACATCTCAGTGTTGTTTCTTCAAAACTAGAAAACTGTTGAACTATTACATTGGCACACACCCCTTCCAACTGATCAACTGCTTCATTCATGAATAGACCTAGACTTCATCTGCTTTAGGCATTATGCTATAACTTCATCAGTGCTTATTTCTTTTTGACCCACTTCTAAACTAATTCCTGCAGCTTTCCTTTGAGATCATATCTAAAATATACTTATGCTTCATTACGCTCTGAGTGCACAAGTTTATACTTGGAAATATACATAAAAATACAAACATTTAAATTATTCTTCCCAGAAAAAATGTGAAAACTATAAATTCCATGTTATTATCGGGACTACAGAATAACTGTAGATCAGTTGAAAAATGAAATACTATTGTAGAATGTATCTTTGGAACATTAATTTTGAGTTGGGTGTTATTAGCTTGATGCTGTTTCAACCAAACATATGTTTATTTCTGGCATTAAAGTATCTTAACTGATAAAGTTGAATTCCAATAGACTTTAAACTAACAAAGATTTAAAGGATTAAAAATGTGATCGTCTGTGAGGAAGCTGGGAGATGATATCAAGTTTATTTGTCCCTTAAATTAAAATGTTTTACTTACTCAACATTAGACACTAGATATCTAGGAGCAAATTGCAAACTTCACAATATTATGGCAATAACAGTTGGCTGTATAATCTGATTTAATTTGATTTAAAATCCCTTATAAATTTATAAAACCAAACATTTATTGAGCAACTACAATGATGCAGTGCCAAATCTTGTGAATTGTTAGGAAAATAACACAAGCTTTCACTTATTTAAATATTTAAGTTCTGATGTGAAAATATAGACATAATAGACAAGTATATGCATGAGATTATAGGCATATTAGGGAGGAATAGATGCTATGAAAAATAAATCAAGCAAACATCTTTAATGGTATGACCAAGATATCTTTAGCAAATTAATTTGAGTGGGGAATGTAATGATGAAGGCTTTGACACAGGAAACCTAGCACAAATGTCCTGCAACTGAATTAACTATTGGGATCAAGATTTTGATAAAAATCTGAGGTTTTCTAGGTACTCTTACTGGACATGTAACCACTGTACCCAGTTATTTAATAGATTAATATTCATGTTCTTTTTCTTGGTTTGACAATTAGCTGTGATTTAGTAAAATGAAATATATGGGGAAATTAGTTAAAGAACAGATCTCCTTATATCTGCTATTTATCTCTGAATCTGAAAATACTTGCAAATTAAGCATCCAAATAACCACTAGAGCAACTGTAGTGATGAATGTAAGAAACAGATTTAGGGTACTTCTATGATCTAGCCTGCATTTTTAAAAAGATATTATATAGTGTTGGAAATATCTTGAGATAACTAATGGACAACATGTAATGGAAAGACTGTTGCCATTGCTTAGAGGAAAGTCACTGGTTGCAAGCACTGATATGGTGGCTATTGTTGTGTATGTAAATATTTTAGGGGATTAGTATGTTGCTGACCCTAACCTGATTGGTGATTGTGCCCTACCCTAGGGTGTGACCTGGCATTCTGTCCCCACCCTAGGGTAGTACCTGATTCTGCTTCCACCATTGGTTGGTATCTGATCCCACCATTGGGTGGTACATGATTCTGGGGGATAAAAACAAGGGTCTGTGGAAGGCTCAGGGCTTTTTTGCTGGAACTGAGGCTGAGTCTTTGGACTTCAGTCTTGTCCACCGAATAAAGCTAATATTTCCACAAGCCTGACTGTCTCTGAGCTGTTTACCCGCCGTTTTACCTCAGAACCGTCGGCTAGACAGGGTGGCAGACGCGTGCTCCGAGCTAGAAGAGAAAGGCCTCATCCTCCATCCCTCCATCAGTCAACCTCTTCAGGGGCTGACTTGCAACAGTTATGACTGTGAAATCCATGGACAGATTCAAGAGAGTAGACTTAGAAAGCTTTACTTGCTATGGTCTGATTCTGAGAAGTGATTGAAATAGAAAATCAAGGATGTCTTAATATTCATGTCAGAGCCATTGGAATGATGTCAGTGACTTTTATTTAATAGACAAAGACTGAAGTAGGATTCTGAAAAATAATGAAATGGATTTTTCATAAGCAAGTGATGGAGTAAGCATATACAGTTTCTAATATTTATGGATATTTGTGATTAGTAGCTTTAGTGATGATTTCAACTGGATGGATGGTTTATGGACCACACATAAATACATGAAATCATTTGGGCATTTCTACATTTATTCTGAAATGTTTAATTAAATACAAATTAAAGAAATGCAATTTTGCCATATATTAAAATAATGACATTAATTTGATATTATTAGTCTTTACATCTGTATAATAGTTACCATTTTATTCAACAAGATTTTTTGGATTAGGTGCTTTTTACCATACACTCTTATGATCACTGAAGAAAATATATGAATATTTAGGCCCTAGTGGTATTTATACTTTAGCAGATAATTTTATCAGAAGTGAGTCATAAAATTTAAGAAAAAAAGGTAATTAAATGCTACATGGACAAAATAGGAAATTTAGACAACTGGTATGTTGACTGTTAAGTTAGATTATAAAGAAGTAGACAAAAATGAGGCAGAGTAATTAGGGAAGGTAATAGAAGATAAGGAAGAGTTTGTGGCTCCATGACTTTTAATTTAAAACAAGCTCTTGTTTATGAGTTTGAGGGAGTCATGAGGTTAAGTGTTGAGAGAGAATTGTAGAGAGAAGGAAGAATACAAGCAAAGTCCCTTCAGTGATATGAAGGATGAAGTATGACTGTAGTATACAAATAACAGAATACTAGAGAGGTCAGTGAGACAGCACAGCAGTCCCATGAGCACTTCTACGAGTGACCCCTGAGCTCTGTGGTGTGTATCTCAAACCTTTAGCCCCCCACAAAATTAAACACAGCTAAATTGCATTAACATTATTAAAAGAATGAAACTTAAGCATATGGTACATTTAACTAAAATATTGCTCTCATACTACAATGATCATATTAGGGAACATTTTGTCTTTCTTTAATTAGAAAGAAAATTTATATATGTTATATTGTGATGATGAGATGATGCATAAAGCTATGTCAATTTAAAATGAATTTTATTTGAAGAATAAATGAAAACTCCATAAGTGGTATCTAAGAACTAAATTCTTATATATGTATGTGAATGCAACATGAGAAGATAGTCATGGGCTTTTCCTTGCCTTCTATTTTCCAATCAAATACATGGAAGTAATATCATAGGCTATGGAATGCTTGTTAATTTACTTGAAATTAGAAAAAGCTTTATATACCTGTAAACATATTTGAGTAAGCCAATAAACTTAACTGTATTTAAAAGAAACTTACTGTTTTTTTTCAATTCTTATTTAGCAAAAATTGTTGTTATTTGTAGCCAGGATATTTTAGCCAGGATATCATTAGTTGGAAGGACAGTTATTACTTTAAGCCAAACATAGTAGAGATATCTATTAAAAATACCCCAGGGTCAATATCCAGGATGTACAAAGTATTTACAAAGATCAACAAATAAATATGAAAACTCCATTAAAAATTGGGAGATGCAGGGTCAGAGTGATAGCACAGCAAGTAGGACATTTGCCTTCACCTGGCCAACTTTGGTTCAATCCCCCAGGATCTCATATGGTCCCCTTGAGCCTGCCTGGCGTAATTTCTGAACACAGAGAAGAATAAGCCCTGTGTACCACCAGGTGAGGCCCAAAATAAAATAAATTGAGGATATCATACTTCTCTAAGGAAGACCAACAGATGGCCAATGGCACATGAGAAATTCCTCATTATCATTTTTTAGAAAAATTGAAATCAAGAGCAAAATGAGATGTCATTTTGCAACCATTGAAAACAGCACATATCAAAAATACCAGTAACAGTTTGTGTTGGTGGAAAGGGGGTAAAAATAAATTTTCATTCAATCCTAATGAAAATTTTGTCTGGTCCAACCTCTATGGGAAACAGTATAGATAGCTCCCAGTAACTCATAATTACTCTGCTATATGACTCAGAAATCCCACTTTTTGGCATCTATCCTGAAGTCAGAAAGACATTATTCAAAAGGACTGTTTATATGCTCATCATTATTCATTGCTGCACTTAAGATACAGTAGCTAAGACCTGGAATCAACCTAGATGCCCAAGCATATATGCAGTATGTGTATATATATGTGCATATATATATATATATATATATATATATATATATACACACACACAAATACACAGTGGAAAACTACTCAGATGTAAGAAATAAATAGACTATGCATTTCACTGGAACGTGGATGGAGCTGGAGGATATCATGTAAAATTGAAGTGAGCCAGAAAAATAATAAAGACAGGATATCACTTATATATGACATGCAGAATAACTGGATGAAGGAAGTCAATAGTGTGACTATAATATCTAGAATCTAATATCTAGAATACCCTAGAATACCCGAGGTCTAATTATATAGGAAAGAGAAGGAAATAAATAGACTGGAGAGGAGGGTGAGAAACACAGATGAAAAATAATGAGTAATAGGGGGCAGGACGAAACAGGTACAATGGTAGTGCTAAGAAAGATTGACCTATATATCCAAACAACAAAGTCACAAACACTAAAATCATGAGAGACAAATTTTAACAACCAAACATAAAAAGGTGCCTGTCAAGATGTCAGGCTGGAGGTTTGGATCTTGGAAGTGAAGGAAACTTGGGAACATTGATGGAATGGGAGATTGAATCTATAACCATTTATACCTAAAATTCAATGATGACTAACATTGTAAATCACTGTGCTTCAATCAAAATTTTAAAACAGAATAGAAATGTACATGCTGTGATAGGTATACTTTCTAAATTATTTGAAGTAAAATTGCTTAAGTCTAAAACCATTATCTAGGGGCCAGATCTATAGCACAACAGGTAGGGCATTTGCCTTGCACGCAGCCAACCGGGGTTCAATCCCTAGAACCCTATGTTCCCTCAAGCCTGCTAGGAGTGACTCCTGAGTGGAGAGCCGGGCAAAACCACTGAGTGCCACTGGTTGTAGCCCATAAACCAAAAATAAAATAAAATAAAATAAAATCGTCATTTGTATTTAGATACTGTTTACTTTGTCTCGCAATATTATTGTGTTTATATTTCAAACAAATTCAGTGCTTTCTTTTCAATTTATTTATGTGATGCCTTTGCAATTCAATATGTTTGCATTTTTAAAATGCCTTTTTATTGATTTGGGCAGAAGCTTTAAGAAAAGGATGGATATTAGGAGATATTACTTCATCAGATATTGGCATTGATCAAATGGTAGTTTCTTTTATGAGGTTTTAGGTAGCTTGAACTAATATGCTTATCATAGCTGTCAATGTCTTATTACTACCATAATTAGCAGATGAAATAAGGAAGAGAGTCAGAGTCATTAATAAATGAGCCCAGTTTCTTTACATTTTGACAAGTGATGGATCTGAGACTCTCATAGTACTATTCAATGCCAAGCGAATGCTCTACCACTATTAGTCTTGTTAATCTCTCTGGCAACTCTGTCCTCCTACTTTAAACTTCTTTCCTCAGCTCCATCTAGTTTGGTAAAACAAACTTGGCTCAGACTAAAAGAAAGACTCAGAGGTGAGAGATGGAAGTTTAACTTCAGGGACTGTCAATATTGCAGCCACATCCTGCAATGTTTTTCATGTTTTTATACACTCGCTTTACATGTATAAACTTCTAACCAGAAGATCTTTTCCCAATGCAAGTAATAACTACGCTGAGAACTATCATAACCATGTGAATGAATGATGGAACTGGAAAGCCTGTCTAGAGTACAGATGGAAGTGGGGTGGGGTGGAGGGAGATTTGGGACATTGGTGGTAGGAATGTTGCACTGTGAAGGGGGGTGTTCTTTACATGACTGAAACCTAATCACAATCATGTTTGTAATCAAGATGTTTAAATAAAGATATTATTAAAAAAGAACATATTTATTGGAGTATACCTCTCATACTATACGATTTTCCAATAACATAAAACTATGTCTTTTGTACATTCAAAATGGTGTTAACCATCATACCAATTCCCCCAAAGAAACTCATAGCTGTGAACAATCACTCATATCTTTTTAGAAACACTTTTCTTCTCTGTCTCAGCCGTAGGCCATCACCTATTTTCTGTTTCTATGAATATTTTTATTCAAGGCTCTAATAGAAACAGAATGATATAGTGTGTTGGCCTTTACATCTGACTTATTTCACTTGCAATAATGTATTTAAGATTCATCAATGTTGAAGCATGTTATGAGTATTTTCTTTTTGTTAAGTAATAACCTTTTTTGATATATCACACTGCCTTTAGTAGGTGATGTTATTTCAGGTTATTTCTTTTTCATGTTATTATGAATAGTATTGCTATGGATATTTGTCGGCAGATTTTCTTATGTGAACATAATATATTTTCATTTATCTTAGTTATACGTCAAGGATTGGAATTACTAAATAATATAGTAACCTATATTACTATGTCTTTTTAGGTACAGCCAGACTGTTTCTGAAAGTGCCACCATTTTTTTTTATTCTAAATGATACTACATTATAGTTCTAGTTTCACCTGATACTCACCAGGGATTGTTATTATGAGATGTTTTTCACAGTGACATATAAATAACAATTTATTCTTTTGGCCATTGTTTTGAAATGTACAAATCAGTGACATAAATACATTCATACTGTGTGACCATTGTCATTTTCAACTTTGAGAGTTTTTTCTTTATTCGATTACAGCTTCGATGGGGAGTATGAATGATATTTCATTGTGGTTGTTATTTGTCCATTCATTGTTTGCTAAGAATTTTTACTATTTTTCTTATGTGTATAGACCATTTATTGGCCAATTCTTGCCACATCTTTCTCAGAGAGAAATATTTAAATATAATTGTTTGTAAAGTGGGTGTTATTTTTAGTGAAGAAAAATTTTTATTGAAATCAATGTACTTAGATATGAGAGATGAGAGAGAAGAAGTTCTCAAAAGAAAACAAGGGCTTCTCCACAGCAGAAAATGGCAAACTGAGTTTCTTTGTATTTACTGGCTTAGAATAGTGAAAAGACTCACTCTTTAGTATACATGATTGTGTTATGCTAAAACCTCAAGTAAACACTTAAAGTATAAATGTATTTTCTAATGATGCTTTCTTTGCTTACCAAATCCCCATTTAGGACTTCACTTTCACATTAGAACATTAAGTTGGTTGAGCCCCTGTATGTTTTACAAAGTGTGGAAGAAATTTCATAAAAAAATATAATACTCTTTCACATTTTTCTCTGTGCTCTTCCATCTTGGAAAAACAAGTCTTGAGAAATAGGTTAAAAGATACATTTGTGATGTAATAGGGTATGAGTTTGTTTTGTCCATGATTACCAGAGAACATCTTTCTCAAGTTGTAATATTAAGGAAAATACCAAACCGGTATTAATCCTATTTTATATGAATGTGCTTTATTAGTTGCTTATTAGTAAGGTGACATTAAGTCCAGCATTTATTCTTGCACAGCTTCAAAAAGAGGAGATTGCATTATTTGAAAATCATCTTATATTGAGGCTTTATCCCAAGTAAATGGAAATATAGACTGAGACAATCACAGAATGTGACATATCATTTTATTTGTAAATTGATAGCTATAGTTGTATGCGATTATTATTATTCCTGAAAAAGAATCTGATTAAAAAAACCAATATTTCGATAATGCTAAAAACTTGCACATTCTCAATCTATTTGTGAATATAGGTTTGTCCTTTCTAATAACCTGAAACCTTTACTGCAAGCAATGGTTAACCTGGTGGTATGTATTTATTTTTAATGATAGTTTAAAGCATCACCAAAACATTGAAAAGACACACTTGGTAATCTACAAAGTTTATTAATACCAGTGGCTAAAGTAGCTCTGCAGTGTAAAAAGTTAACGTGGCAGAAAAATCCTGTTTTCCCTGGAGCCATGGAAATAACTCAAAGCATACGCTTTGCATCCAGGAAACCCATTTTGGTTATTTAGCACTACTAGGTCCCATGAGCAGTGCTACAAGTGACCTCTGAGGATTTAGCAGGATTAACTCATGAGCCTACCAACTGTGGCTTCTGCAACCAAAAATATTAATAATAATAGCAACAGTAGCCCCTTACCTCAGGGCACTGGCACTTATCTAGAAAAGATTCATCCTACACCAGTGTCCTTTTCATTTTAGGCAGTTGTAAAACTTGTTAATTCTTAGAGAAGTTGAACCACGTTGACAGAATCCACAAAATGAACCAATGTAATTATTTTTCAGTTCAGCAGGGATTAACTGATGCCACCTCTCTGGTTAAGTGTTTATTTCTCAGCTGGCCTTTTCTGTCCAATATAAGAAAGCAGAACTGGGAAAAATTGGCACCCTATTGAAAGATGGAAGTAAACAAAAACAATTTTATATGCCCACAGATTACAAAGAAAAAGTATTTCTGCTGCATTGATCCTGTGAAAGCTAAATTTCTCCTTTAATAATTTGTCATTTTAAATCTTCCACATTTCCTTGTAAGAATTATGTGTTTAACTATTTGATGTTTATGATGTGTATATGAAAAAGATTGAATGACATCTCACTTGTGTATTGTGGAATGTGTTTCAATATAATGAAGTGCTCTGCCCTTGCTGTTAAAGTATTAATTTTGCATTCCTATCGTGACTTTTAAGTTGACTCATTGGTTCTGTAAAAATGATGCTGGAGTTGTAAAATAATAGGCTTTATTGCAGCAATAGGAATATTTATCTGAACAGATACATAAGTGTTTCTGTAAAGAATAGGTCTATTTTACTTTATCAGCAACTAAGGGGAAGGTTAATGGCAATGATATATCTTTTCTGTTGTGTGTGAAACATGCAGTGTTCTTCACTGTGGAGATTTATAGTGTGACAAAGCAGGTGCTATAGCAGACCTTCATTCAACAACAGAGTATAAACTTGGGCCTAAACTTATCTGTCAAAAATAAGTTAAAATAATGCTGGGGAAAGCCTAAAATTTCATGTTTTCCCATAACTTCCTGTCTTTAGGCTAGGAATTTAGCCAGCATGATTAATGACCACAGTTATTTGTGAGCTTTCCAAGTCCCTACAGACATAATGAACTTGACTCTTCAACCACGTAGAAGGAGACAGGCTGTTAGAGCTCTAAAGCACGATATGCTCATAATTATGGCTCTCTGTGACTGGAACGAAAAGGGAAAGTGGAAAAATTATCCCCTACATTACAGAGATCTATTTGAAAAGCATTTTTACATGCCCTTTCTTGTTTCTCCTCCTGTCTCTCTACTGTCCTGCATGAATGTGCCCACAATCGGTGTAGTCTATATTTTAGGGTATTCCATAATTAAAATTTAACTTTCCTTAATGCTTCCCAGATTTTTCTTTACTGAAGGCCAGTAATTTCAGTTCTCTTGATTCACTATTTAAAATACCTTATGAATTTGTCTTCTGTTATATTTTTTCCTATGGTTCAATTGTTCCAGATCTTGAGTTACTAAAGCCCATGCATTTTACTCACTTAAGATTTTGTGACCCATTTATTACCCTGAATCCTTTATTCTAACCCATTTTTTGTTCTTGTATCTACTTACTCTGATCCCAAATCCAGGTTTATATGTTCTCTTTTATACTATAATAGAATTATTTCTATTTTCTCATCATATGATATATCATCTTATTATGTTTCTATCATGTTATTTTCAACAGAACCTTCTTGCCTAATCCCCAATCAGCCGTACCTAGCAATCATATACTTTCCCTTCTTTAGAGAAAGAGGATATATTATACTTAGCTGTTTAAAATTTCCTATTCTTTTTGTTCTTTTTTTGTTTTGTTTTGAGGCCACACCAGCAATGCAGAGATATTATTCTTGGCTCGGTGTGCAGAAATTAATCCTTGTTGGCTCAGGTAGGATGCTGTAGGTTGAACCTGGTTTGGCCTCATGCAAGGAAAAGCTGCTGTGCTATCACTCTAGCCACAACAGGTTCTTATTCTAAGACAACAATTTTTTCTTAGGCTCCTTTGTTAAATAAAATACCATTTAGGTCCACTTTTTAATCCTTTCTATAGGTAGACACCACTGTCTACAAGGATACAACTGGCATAAAATACCTGGTCACAGGAATACAAACTAGATAAGTTTGCATATTTGAAGGACTAAAGAAATAAGTATACACTTCCTACAGTACCCTAATAGTTGCAGGGTGACTATTATTTTCTTGCAGGGTGCCTTTGAATATTATATTATTATAAGTGTTTGAAAACTTTGCATCTCCTAATTGCTGCAAAAAGATTTGGAAATTTTTCTGTTGGTTACTATTAGTAATAAAAACCTTTTCATTGGATCAAGAAAGGGAGGTTATCAAGTAGTAGAAGAAAATTATTCTCCATCCCTTGCCAATATCTTTGTAAGACATTCCTAAGTGTCCTCATTATAGAGTGTTTCTTCCACTAGTTGAAGCATTAGGCATTCCCTTGGAGAAAAGGCACTGTCAAAAGAAGTTATTAGTGACTATAATGATTCACATCCTATATTGTCATATTTTCTTTACAAGTTTTACTCTCCTGGCCCCATCTCACTTTCACCCTAGAGGCACAAAAATGTATGATGACAATATTACACACTCCTTATTTTTATTTTTATTGTTTAAAGAATTTGTTCAACTGAAATATAAATCAGTCATTACAGATCCCATATCTTATTTAACTTTGTGTGCCTATCATTATCTTTGTTTCTTATTAAGACGAAAGGCTCAATACTTGTTTATAGAATAGAACTTAGTCCATTTTTGTTTTGCCTTTTTGCGGGGGTTGGTTTTTGGGCCACACCTGGCGGTCCTTAGGGGTCATTCCTAGTTCTGTACTCAGAAATCTCTCCTGACTTGGGGGACCATATGGGATGCCAGGGATCGAACCTGCATCTCTACTGGATCAGCCGTATGCAAGGCAAATGCCCCACTGCTGTGCTACCACTCCAGCCCCAAGAACTCAGTCATTTTTAAAAGCTAGTCTGTATTGCGGTCTCTGATGAAATCCCTCTATTTTGGCAAATAATTTTTTCAAATTTTTCGTAATAGTATCATAAAAGATATAAAGCATTTTATTGATCTAGAAAATGTATATGAATACAGGTTCTCAGGTATTCGTTCTTTTAAACAACCCTTAAAGGAATTGATTATTTCTTAAGAAGATAATTTATCTCTTTGGGGCATAGTTTTCCTTTTCTAAATTTGTCTTTTTAGTGGATAATGATTTGTATTTTCAAAGTAGAGAATATATTTTCAGTATTTCCAAGACCTACTGTATTATTTGATAAATAATTGTTGCTCTTTTTTTTGTTTTGTTTTTTTTTGTTTTGTTTTGTTTTTACTTTAGGATTTTGAGCCACATCTGAATGGAACCAGGGGTTGACTGAATTCAAGGCAAAAACCTTGCCCAGTCTTTTCACACTTATTCCATGCTCCCTTCAGATTGTCCTTAGCATGTCATAGGATCTGTGTACAAAGTGCCATTGACTCAGCCTCCTAGGCTCATAACCTCTGCCTTTCTATAGTTTATATGAGATGTACACCTTCATCTTTATTTACTCTGGAAGGGTTTCTCCATAATAATATGGAAAAGAAAATTTTGTCTCTAACTGCACCGTCAGCACTTTGTGGCAAGCTTCCTACCATTAGAATCCTCTTAATGCTCATTTTTATTATCTCTGGTTAGGATTGAGAAGGACCTACTATGAAAGTGACATGAATGGTATCCCTTCATTAACAGTAGTGCAAACCACAGTATCAAAGAAGAAAAGATAGAGAGTGGAAGGGAGAGAGAGGGACATAAAATGCATCCCACAGAAGTGGGTTGGGGAGGATGGGTGGGAGGGAAAAGGGCATCAGAGTGGGTCAGTGAGGAAATTGTTAACATTAGTGACAGGAAATATGCACTGGTGAAAGTTGTACATTGTATGACTGTAACTCAACAATGAACAACTTTATCTGTGAAAAATACTGTAGTATGAGTAACCCAATAACTACAGTGTTTGAGTAAAAAAAAAATGTAAAGAGTATTTTGTCTCTTTTTCCAGGGCATAAAATGAATAGTATGGTCATAAAAGTGATATAATAAGCATCTCATCCTATGAAAAACACCATGGAAAATGCTAAATTAGTCATCTATAAATTTTGCAGTTATTTTTTTGAAAATCATTGATACAATAATAAATTTTCAGAACTTCCTGGTACCCACTGGCTTACATATTTAGGAAAGAAATAGATACTATGAATACAAGATCACAATACAGCCTTAGGGAGATGACTTAGCACATAAAAAAGATGTCTACTGGTAAATTACTTTATGTTCACACAACTAGTCTGTGACTTTGTGACATAGCCAGGTCATCTGGCATAATTACAAAGCAATATATTGGTCACAGTGACTTATGTCTTTATTCACATTGACCTTGTTTTTAATTGTGAACTGATATAGAAAAAACATATACACATGTTGAACTATTATAGATCTTTATAGAGCTTAGATAAGTGAAGATTTCCTTTTAAATGCATTTTTACATAAAATGTAGTTTTTATATTAAAATATAACTAATTAAAGAAAAGAACTGCTGAGGAAAATAATCCTAAATAAATGTGTTTAAAATATGTTCAAAAAGTTGATCTAAAAGACAGAAATTGTTTGTAAATTTATGGAAAATAAACACTCTTATTCACAATTTTATTAATCTTTAATTATTCTGGGATTAAAATATATTAAAACAATTCATATAGCCATATTATTCTTCATATTATCAAATGATTTAAATGTCTGTGTCCATCAGCAGGAACGAAAATTGTTCTAAAATGACACAGTGGGGGAACTGTTTAGAAATGAAAATTTTAGATGTAAGACTAAGTTTTATAAGATGGGTAATGTTTATGAACAATAAAAAGAAGTTATACTCAAAGACTATTGTTCTGTGGGTTACTTTTGAGAGGGAGTATTGGGCTATACTATGATTCCCTCTTTCAGTGCTCTGGTTTCAGTCTTAATGGTTTTTAGGGGAACATGTGGTATTGGATATTGTAATTGGGAATTTCATATGCAATGTATGAATATAGCCTGTTGAATTAACTGGCCCTGTTTCCATAACTTAAAAAATTCTTACATATCATTATTGATATGCAAATTCTATAGAATGTAAGATTGTATATTTCAATTTAAATATGTACATCAAATTATATTGGGAAATATGTGATTGGGATAAAATATTGGTTTGGAATTACCTGAATGATTATTGCAATTTATTTTTCAATGAATCAACATTAAGAATTGCCCATTTAAATTTCCCTTTACATAACTGAATAAAATTAGAAATTAGGAATTTTAATTATGCTTTAACATATACGTACACACATACACATGTACTGATTTTTATACTCGTGTGTTGTAAAGAAAAAATTTGAATACTCTTTGAGTAAGTACATTGTACAAAGAAATGTTTTATCTACTTAACAGAATGATAAACAATGCACTGGACTGAAAATTGTGGATTAAATTAAATATCTGTGTGCATAATAGGTATATAAAAACTGAGATGATATGTAATATTTTGAGAGTATAATTATAATTTACCTGAATTATAATAAATTAACAAGCAGGGCTGGAGAAATAGCACAGTGATTGGGTGTTTGCCTTTAATGCAGCTGACCCAGGATAAATGGTGGTTCCAATCCTGACATTCCATATGATCCCCTGTGCCTGCCAGGAGCAATCTCTGAGCACAGAGCTAGGAGTAAACCCTGAAGACTGCCGGGTGTGACCCAAAAACCATAATAATAATAATAATAATAATAATAATAATAATAATAATAATAATAATAATAATAATAAATTAAAAAGCAGTAGTAAAAGGTTGAAGATTCTTTGGTGATACACTGTCATTGTACACCAGGACTCAGAAATAAATTTATTATAATAGAATTAATTACTACAAATGGATATGTAGGGTATATTTATAGATGAGAACCTAGGTACTAAGGAGTTTAGACTTTATTCACCCAGGGGCTTGATATCCTAACAGATTTTATCAAAGACACAAGTATCTACAAGTATATTGTTAGCACAGAGGATGTGTAAGAGGATATTTAACGGGGACACATCTGAAGGTTATTTATACAGTAAAATTATTGGACCTTGTATCCTAAGAATATATGTATGAAAGATAAAGTGGAAGATAAATTGATTTCTGAAGTTTTATTTCCTAGGATTTGGTACATGATTTGGCATAAATATAAGGAAATTATTTTAAAAAGACCTGGATTCTTATAAATTTTACTTAATCTGTTTCATTTCTAAGGTACAATGGAGTTACAAGAATCTTATTCATTTCCATAGGCTCACTGTGTGTTATATAATTGAAAATGACAAATTCTGACAATGTGTTTAATCATATATGCTACAATGATATTTTATCAAAATATTTTAGATTTTAGGTGTTATAATATATATTAAATTCACAAATGGATGGGCCAGAGTGATAAAATAGCAGCAGGGAGTTTGCCTTGCACTTGGCTGCCCAGGACGAACTTGGGTTTGATCCCCATCATCCCATATGGTCCCCCGAGCCAGGAGCGATTTCTGAGTACATAGCCAGGAGTAACCCTTGAACATCATGGGTATGGCCCCAAAACCAAAAAAAAATTCACAAATGGCAAAAAGAATCTTGAAGACCTGATAGTCATCCTTATCTTGCATATTACCACCTTTGAAAATTAATGTCTTTGTATGCTCATTAAATATTTTAATAATTTTATAAGTAAATTAGTGTGGTATCAGAATTTTATATAAAATATATATGTGAGTAATGTAGTAGAAAGTGGTAAATTTGGTTTGGCATAGGCTGAAAATTAGTTAGAATAGTTAAAAGACTTGACATGTGTAATACACCTTGTCCCCTGCAATAGATTTATCTGAGGAAAAAAAATTTTTTGGCAGTCTTCACTGCCAAATAAATAATGTGAGTCTATTCTTTCCAAGGTGAACATGTAGTTGAAAATAAATCATCTTTGAGCATTTGATAGAAATGAAAGCAAGACTGCATGGATGAGTGAAATAATCCATGAAGCATTGCTGACAACTGCATCTTCAGTTTTAGTTGAAATCTTTCAGAACAGTCTTACACATAGTATATTATATATGTATATATACCAAACCTTAATTAAAAGGTCCCATCACAACTTCTGATGTGGCACTCATGTGGCAGGAATAAGTGAAAAGTTTTACTGACCCATTGAAACATCGCATAAGCCAAATCTTTTTTTTTTGGGGGGGGGGTCACATTCAGCAGCACTCAGGGGTTACTCCTTGCTCTGTGCTCAGAAATCGCTCCTGGCAGGCTCGGGGGACTATATGGGATGCTGGGATTCGAACCACCATCTTTCTGCATGCAAGGCAAACACCCTATTTCCATGCTATCTCTCTGGCCCAAAACAAATGTTGTTTTAGATAATTCAACTTACTAAATATAAAGTATCCCCAATGGACTCATTTATCAAATCAATATCTACAATTTATACACATTTAAATAATTTTCACTCCAAAAGATTGATAAATGATGGTGAGGTTTCAGATATAAACTGGGAGGCAATCTCTTGGATATCTATTCTTTGTCCTGCAAACCCTTTCTCTCCTACTCCACAAGGAGGCCTTATGGAGAAAATATCAAGGCCTTCCTGTCCTTCAGCTTGCATTTGGCTGTAGCTCATGAGGAACACAAAAAGGAGAGTGGTGAGTGGCAGAGATGACTGAGTTTAGATTATTTTATCAGTTCACTGTCTGGAAAATCATCTTTGAAGTAAAGTGGTAAATGAAAAAAAATCTCTATAGTAAACAGAATACCCTTATTACCCACCTTTTCTATCTCTACATTCGATATGTCGCTTCTCTATGCTTTGTTTTTTCACCTGTGTATAGTTTTAATGTTAAACTCACCTCAACTTTCCCAAATAACCTATTGTTTCTTGGAAACTGATACATTTCTGGAACCTTCTTCTAACTGGCTTTAAAAACTGACATTTACTATCTGGTTTCAATTCCAAACTATTCAAATGTTATATTTATATGTTTTATATGTAAAATAACCAGATCCATTAGATTTTAGTCATACTAAAATAGAAATCAATTAGTTAAGGAGTGACTTTAAGGAAACAATATTCATTTTATACTATATGTTTTCTCTGTGATAATTCAAATTTGGAATTTCTATATAGTAACTAATACATGTTTTACTAAAGATGTATGCTCTATTGTAAAGTATATTTTAAATTAATATGTGGGGCTTACTAAGTTTTGAGGTTCCATGCAGCAATGTCTCAGAGGCTAGACCTAACTTTGTGCCCATGGTTGCTCCCTTTGATGCTCAGAGGACCAAGCAATGCCAGAGATAAACTCTAATCTTCTTTGAGGCAAAGCATTCACCCCTCCCCATTTTGAATGATTTCTCCATGTACAAGTTGTACATTTTAATATAAAATGTTTTGTTTGATTTTTCTTTTTGTATTGTTGTTGTGTTTCTCTTCCTTTTTCCCTTTCTTCTCTCAAATTAGTATTTATAGCCTCTAGAAGGACTCCCCCCATTTTTTGCTTGTTTGATTTTTGCCCCATTTTATTTTTTTCTTTTCTTATAACAGAACCACATAACTTGAACCATGTTGTTCCACCTCATAAATTGAAGGAAAAATAATGGATGGTACCAAGACCAAACAGTTGTATGAACACTAAGTAGTAATAAAGATTGATTGGACATAAACACCAAATCCAAAGCCAATGACAACAGAATCAATACCCAATCTACAACAAGCTACACACAGAGGGGACATCTTATACTAGTAGCCCATGGGGTAAGGGAGGGGTATATGGGATGCATGCTGGGAACGGGGGTGGAGGGGGGACAACTTTGGTGGTGGGAATTCCCCTGATTCAATGTCAATATATACCTAAAATATTACTGTGAAGGATATGTAATCCACTTTGGTTAAAATAAAAATTATTATTATAAAAAAGGAATATAAAATTATTAAAAAAATCACCAAGAAAATTTTAGTTATAAAATATATAAAAGTTATAAAAATTTAGCTAAAGAATAAAAATTTTCATTTTTGTGTGACTGAAAGAGAAGATATTGTTTTTTCAAATATTACCATAATATTAGGTTAAATTTACAAATACCTACATCACAGTTAAACTTCTGTTCAAAAATATATTTTTGGAGATAAGATTTCTGGAAGTTATTTGAATATGAAGGTCAGAAAACCTGTTTTTCTCCAAATTCCCAAAAAATCTGAACAAAACAGAGAAAAATAATGAAGTTTAAAGTCTGTAAATGGCACAAAGGGTTGTAATCATCTGGGGATAGTTTATAACTTTGTTACTACAAATTCCAACCATGCATTAATGTGTTGCTCATGGGAGCGCGTATTACCATATTTATCAGAAAGAGGTCAGAACCTGGGTTCAGATTCTCAGATTTTAAGTTTGGCTTTGCTACTTGGTTTTGTGGCCTTGGAAACTTGATTAAGTTTTTTTATCTGTAAAATGGTTCTGTTTCATTCCATTCTCTTCTTAGGGTTGTTGTAGATATTCATACAATAAAACACTTAAAGTAGAGGCAGATATATTAGAAACATTAAGTAAAGGTTTTTTTTTAATTTTTTTATTTTGAATTATGAGAACAAAAGATGCAAAGAAAGAGGACAAGGTAAAGTTACAGTGGAAGGACAATCAGCCATATCATAATTCTCAGAAGTCCCCTTGCTAATATCTTAACTTTGAACTTTCAGCCAAAGAACATTAAGATAAATAAAACAGAATCCATGTGCAATTACTTTGTCCCTCAAATCCCCAGATTGTAGCACATTATAATATTTCTTAACAGCACACAAGGCAATCTAAAGCCATAAAACTCACGTAACTCCTTAAACATTAGAGGCATAGTATTTTTTACATTTCCATGTACATGCATATTAGCTTAAGTTAACCTCAAATTTTAAGTGGGTGCATTTAACCTCAAATTTTAAGTGGGTGCATTTTAAAGATTAGAATCAAAGGAGCACAGTAAAAATGGTGTTAGCGTGACAATTGTTGTTTGCATAGGCTCACCAAAATATGAGAGGCACGGAAAGTAATAACCTTGGCCTAAATACAAAGAGATCCTACTCCTGAAGTTTCCTGGCATAAGACCAACTCTAGGCAAGTTATCATCCAATCCAAGACATTGTCCGTAGTGCCAACACACTTTTCACACAGTCTCTGTTGTTGGTATCATGTTTCTGTATTAAAGATTCTGGAATCTGCATATCCTAAATTGAAGTCATGATGTGGAGTGTCTTCTCATTTCACCTCACCATGAAAGGGCAATGCAGGAAGCCCTGTCCTGTAAGCAGGTCGTTGTTAAGTCTTCTCATTGTTAAGGGAAGTCTCTTTTCAGCAGGATGATGTTTGAGCAGTCATAGGGTCTTCAGTGGTAGAGGATTGCTTCCAGGTGATGTTATAGACAAACCTAACAATTAAGGAGCCATATACCAAGCCCTGTCCAGTAAGCAGGTCATTGTTTTTGTTAAGTCTTCTTAGTGTTAAGGGAAGTCTTTTTTGAGTAGATCTATCTCAGAGCAGCTGTAGGGTCTTCCCTGGTAGTGGAATGCCTCCAGGTAATGTTATAAACAACCTTGGATGTTTTGTAGATATCTTCTCTAGATAAGGAGTAAATGGAGAATGCCCATTCTTCTGAGGCCTGTACCAGGTCTTTATATCAATGTTCAGGGTGTAAGCTCCCATTGCACTACAAGATTTGTGTGTTCCCATCTCTATTAGATAAGAAATTATTGGTATGTATAGTATTTTCCCATTTTAGTGTGCCTAAGCAAACAAGAAATAAAGCCACGTGGTGCTATCAGATATATGGGGGCATAAGAACATTTCCAACAATAACCATGACTTGGTTCAAACATAAGCATTAAACTGAGGGAATCTTTCACACCAAATTTCATATTGAGCAGTTCATAAAGAGAAGATAAAAAACGTGGGGGGGTTGTCACTGTATAAGAAAATATTCAGCAAAAGTTATAGCTGTCAAAGAAAACACCCATAAAATATTGAAGAGACATAAGTGTCCTTTTTATGCCTTTTAAAATAGTTGGGTAGGTGTTAACTCCAGGGCACCACTTTGATCTGTGAATTAGGACTATACAGTATTTAAGTTAGAAAGGGAAAATGAGGAGTAATGATGATAGGTGTTAAGGAAGTTAAAGAGAAATATGATCTTATAAAGGGGTATGCAAAAGGGCAGAGTACAAAATAGACATTCTGCATACATAAAAACATAATTCAATGATAGTGAGTACTATTAATATTTCTTGTGCACGCAGGGGCAATAGCCCCTGTGCGATTTTGAAAATATAGACTGGACAGAGATTACCAGTGACTTCAAGTAGCTGGGAGGCCAGAAGTTCAGGGCCCCACACAGACCCTCCCTAAGGAGCTGAATGGATGATGGGGGAAAGCCTAGGGTACCTTCAAGATCCACCAAGGGGCCCAACTCACCGGCTTGCCCAGGCATGTGGCCCGGGGAAACCCTGGAAATCTGGAGCAAGGTGGTAGAGGGATGCTGGGGTTACCAAGTCTCGCACCCCCACCAGGCCTCATTAAGAAGGCTTCTGGCATGGCGGTGGCCTGCCAACCCCCCTCCTGCTACACTCCCTGCTCCCAGGAAGGAGAGATAATTCAAGAAGCCAGGAGGCCAGAAGTTCAGGGCCCCACCCAAACCCTCCATAAGCAGCTGAATAGATAATGGGTTAAAGCCTAGGGTACCTTCAAGCTCCACCAAGGGGCCCAACTCATTGGCTTGCCCAGGCATGTGGCCCGGGGAAGCCCTGGATATCTGGAGCAAGGTGGTAGAGGGATGCTGGGGTTACCCAAGTCCCGCACCCCCACTAGGCCTGGTTAAGACGGCCTTCGGCATGGCGGTGGACTGCCAAACCCCCTCCTGCTAGACTCCCTGTTCCCAGGAAGGAGAGATCCTTCAAGAAGCCAGGAGTCCAGAAGTTCAGGGCCCCTACCTAAGGAGCTGAACGGATAATGGGGAAAGCCTAGGGTACCTTCAAGCTCCACCAAGGGGCCCAACTCATCAGCTTGCCCAGGCATGTGGCCCGGGGAAGCCCTGGAGATCTGGAGCAAGGTGGTAGAAGGGTGCTGGATTTACCCAAATCCCGCACCCCCAATAGGCCTGGTTAAGAAGGCCTCCGGCATGGCGGTGGCCTGCCAAACCCCCTCCTGCTAGACTCCCTGCTCCCAGGAAGGAGAGATCCTTCAAGAAGACAGGAGGCCAGAAGTTCAGGGCCCCTCCCTAAGGAGCTGAATGGATAATGGGAAAAGCCTAGGATACCTTCAAGCTCCACCGAGGGGCCCAACTCATTGGCTTGCCTAGGCATGTGGCCTGGGTAAGCCCTGGAGATCTGGAGTAAGGTGGTAGAGGAATGCTGGGGTTACCCAAGTCCCGCACCCACACTGGGCATGGTTAAGAAGGCCTCCGGCATGGCGGTGGCCTGCCAAACCCCCTCCCACTAGACTCCCTGCTCCCAGAAAGGAGAGATCCTTCAAGAAGCCAGGAGGCCAAAAGTTAAAGGCCCCACCCAGCCACTCCCTAAGGAGATGAATGGATAATGGGGGAAACCTAGGGTACCTTCAAGATCACCAAGGGGCCCAACTCACCAGCTTGCCCAGGCATGTGGCCTGGGGAAGCCCTGGAGATCTGGAGCAAGGTGGTAGATGGGTTCTGGGGTTACCCAAGTCCTGCACCCTAACCAGGCCTGGTTAAGAAGGCCTCTGGCATGGCTGTGGCCTGCCAAACCCCCTCCTGCTAGACTCCTTGCTCCCAGGAAGGAGAGATACTTCAAGAAGCTAGGAGGCCAGAAGTTCATGGCCCCAGCCAGACCCTCCCTAAGCAGCTGAATAGATAATGGGTTAAAGCCTAGGGTACCTTCAAGATCCACCGAGGGGCCCAACTCATTGGCTTGCCCAGGCATGTGGCCCGGGGAAGCCCTGGATATCTGGAGCAAGGTGGTAGAGGGATGCTGGGGTTAGCCAAGTCCCGCACCCCCAATAGGCCTGGTTAAGATGGCCTTCGGCATGGCGGTGGATTGCCAAACCCCCTCCTGCTAGACTCCCTGCTCCCAGGAAGGAGAGATCCTTCAAGAAGCCAGGAGTCCAGAAGTTCAGGGCCCCTCCCTAAGGAGCTGAACGGATAATGGGGAAAGCCTAGGTTACCTTCAAGCTCCACCAAGGGGCCCAACTTATCGGCTTGCCCAGGCATGTGGCCCGGGGAAGCCCTGGAGATCTGGAGCAAGGTGGTAGAAGGGTGCTGGATTTACCCAAGTCCCGCACCCCCAATAGGCCTGGTTAAGAAGGTCTCCGGCATGGCGGTGGCCTGCCAAACCCCCTCCTGCTAGACTCCCTGCTCCCAAGATGGAGAGATCCTTCAAGAAGCCGGGAGGCCAGAAGTTCAAGGCCCCACCCAGACCCTCCCTAAGGAGCTGAATGGATAATGGGGGAAAGCCTAGGGTACCTTCAAGTTCCACAGAGAGTCCCCACTTACCGGTTTGCCCAGGCATGTGGCCCAGGGAAGCCCTGGAGATCTGGAGCAAGGTGGTAGAGGGGTGCTGGGGTTACCCAAGTCCCGCACCCCCACTAGGCCAGGGTACCTTCAAGCTCCACTGAGCCCCCAACTCATTGGCTAGGGTACCTTCAAGACTAGGGTACCTTCAAGTTCCAACGAGGGGCCCAACTCATTTGCTTGCCCAGGCATGTGGCCCGGGGAAGCCCTGGATATCTGGAGCAAGGTGGTAGAGGGATGCTGGGGTTACCCAAGTCCCGCACCCCCACTAGGCCTGGTTAAGAAGGCCTCCAGCATGGCGGTGTTCTGCCAAAACCCCTCCTGCTAGACCCTGCTCCCAGGAAGGAGAGATCCTTCAAGAAGCCAGAAGGCCAGAAGTTCAGGGCCCCTCCCTAAGGAGCTGAATGGATAAAGGGGAAAGCCTAGGGTACCTTCAAGCTCCACCAAGGGGCCCAACTCATTGGCTTGCCCAGGCATGTGGCCCGGGGAAGCCCTGGAGATCTGGAGCAAGTTGGTAGAAGGCTGCTGGGTTTACCCAAGTCCCGCACCCCCACTAGGCCTGGTTAAGAAGGCCTCTGGCATGGCGGTGGACTGCCATACCCCCTCCTGCTAGACTCCCTGCTCCCAGGAAGGAGAGATCCTTCAAGAAGCCAGTAGGCCAGAAGTTCAGGGCCCCACCCAGACCCTCCCTAAGGAGCTGAATGGATAATGGGGGAAAGCCTAGGGTACCTTCAAGCTCCACCAAGGGGCCCAACTCACCAGCTTACCCAGGCATGTGGCCTGGGGAAGCGCTAGAGATCTGGAGCAAGGTGGTAGAGGGGTCCTGGGGTTACCCAAGTCCCGCACCCCCACTAGGCTTGGTTAAGAAGCTCTCCGGCATGGTGGTGGCCTGCCAAACCTCTTCCTGTTAGACTCCCTGCTTCCAGGAAGGAGAGATCCTTCAAGAAGCCAGGAGGCTAGAAGTTCATGGCCCCACCCAGACCCTCCCTAAGGAGCTGAATAGATAATGGGTTAAAGCCTAGGGTCCCTTTAAGATCCACCGAGGGGCCCAACTCATTGGCTTGCCCAGGCATGTGGCCCAGGGAAGCCCTGGAGATCTGGAGCAAGGTGGTAGAGGGATGCTGGGGTTACCCAAGTCCCGCACCCCCACTAGGCCTGGTTAAGAAGGCCTCTGGCATGGCGGTGGCCCGCCAAACCCCCTCCTGCTCACCCATGAAAAATGAAAGACTATTTCCACTCAGAGCTTTAAATAAAAGAGAACATTTTATTTATAACAGCTTAAATCGAAAAACAAAGCATTTATGAATAAGTGAAATTTTATGAATAGGTAAAATTATAGTTAAATGTTACTATTGTTATATGGATTAAAACTCAGTAGTAATAATCAATGTGGCTGCATCCCAATATAATCTTAATGAATTAAATAAGCCCAAAATTAATATACACTATGTAATACTGTAACATGCAAATTAATATATTTGGAAGAAACAATAGATATATGTTACTGAACACAGTGAAACTTGAGTCAAAAAACCATAGTGAAGGAAGGATTCAAGAACAAGAGCAACAGAAAGATTTAAGAAAAAACTGAGGTGTCATTACTATATTCATCTTCATAACAATTGTTTCTTTGTCACAAACATACAATAACACTTACTAGATTATATCAATTAATATTAATGTAAGCATACATATATTGATAAATATTAACATTTTTTTCAAAATTAAAGGGATTCATTTGTGATTCCCTCTATTTTTAGCTTTTAAATACTATACTTTTAAATACTATACTTTTAAATACTATACTATATTGTAAATAAATATACTGTATTAAGAGACAATTTCTATTAACGTTTTCATTGTGTTTCACTTCAAGTACAGCACAAGTTAAAATCTTATAAAGGATTAACATTCAGTTACCTAAAACTTTTGTTTAATGTGGTGGGTCACTTCATCTTCTCAATCGATACCACCAGCAGGAAATTGTCTACTTAATGGCTGCTTGGACTTTCGTTAGTCAGTGTGCATACAGTTTTCATTTTCTCTATCAGTGTCATTATCATTGCTATCTTCATCCCTTTCTGTTAGGATGCATGTGGCATCAGAAGCATCTTTAGTTTCACGATCAAGAGGGGAAAAGTCAGTTCCGCTGAAAGTGTCTTGTCTCTGGTAGAAGAGCAGGTACGCTGCTTTGGACACAATTTTATCTTCGGATGCTGTGGAGACATTAGTGTCATCAAAGTAGTACCATTTCCCATCATCTTTATTTTTTGCAAAAGCAGTATAATGTCCTCCTCCTATCACTCCATAGTGGTTGGAAACAGCAATCAAATTATAGCGGCAAGGACCTGCATTTGGACTAATTAGGAATTCTGACATATCCAAGTCACTTTTAGGAAAATCAACTAAGATATCCAATTTTTCTCTCGTGTGTTCACTGTAAGAAAATCGTTTGAGATGTATCACAAGTACTGGAGGCAGTGACCATAAATCTAATTTCTTTGTGACTTGCTGATTTTCTTTACAATTTGAACAATACCAATGATTTTCAGCACCTAGCATTTCCTTTGTTGTAAAAAGTTCAATGCAATCTTTTAATTCCACAAAAGATTTTTTTGGAGGTTTATTTTCCATACTTTCATGTTTCTCAAACTCTTCAGCAGCATTTTCATTAAAGTGTCTTTTTTTCAAATCAGGATCCCAATCCAATGCAAGAAAAGATCTTTTATCTAGCTCTAGCTGCCTATCATCAAATCTTATATGCCTGGTGTCATCTTTGATGTTAATATTAGTATTGAGTAAGTTGTTGAACTGGAATGTAAACAATCTTTTTTTATGTCCCGTGAGTTGACCTTTGCAAGTCTCCTCAGTACCTAATCCATTTTCCGAATCACTGTCTCCTCCAACTGAATCTTCAGATTGCCTGTTTTCATTCTCAGAGAGAAGTTCTTGATCTTGGCTGGATTCATCATCAGGCTTATTGGTTTCCATTTCACTTGGTGAGCCTTCTTCATGTATGCCAGTTGAGCCATTCCCTCTGCTTTGGTCCTTGCAGCAGTGTAGGGATCCTTCAGTTTCTTCAGTTTCAGTGTATATTTTGACATATCGCCACATTCTCAAAAGAAGGATATTATAGAGTTCATCTTCAGTATTATCTCGTGGTACTGCCATAAGAAAAGGCTGCCCAAAATATGAATAACGAGTACGGTTTGTGGAACTTGAATGTCTAATTTTTTCTCTTAGGCAAACAGGAATAATCGCATGCTTTGTATCTTCTGTCATATTGATGTTAATTTCAAACACATAAATATCATCTCGTTCCATAATACTGCTAAGATTTTCATCCACAGTAAATATTCTGTGAAATCTATGACTGTATATAGCAGTAACTATCATCGTATCTTCAAGTACACCTGACAAAGTAGACAATGCTGTACAAAGATCTTGTATGTTTCCAGTCTGGGGGACAACCACTTTGTACTGCATAGGTTTGGTAAATGGATCCATTCTAACTAAGTAAACATTTACTGAATGTTCTTTCTTCATCGATAATGGAAGTGTCAAGTAACAAAAGGGATCAAATGTTACTGACATCTTTGAACACTCAGAACATACTAAAGTTGATTTGAAAAGGCCATGAAATAGATCTACTATGATAGAGTCATTTCTTTTTAAGTGATTTTCCCAGGTTTCTTCAGCAACCACCTTATCTGGCCTACCATCAGCATCCTTTAATTGTATGTATGTTTTTTTCTTAATCCTATTCAAATCCTCATGTAGACCATCTATTAGGAAAGCTAACAATTCTTGACAGTCCTGCTGCTGGTATCCAGAGAACTGCGGTGCAAAACGTCCTACTTTTGTCTTAAAGGCAGTTGGCTTGACGGAGCTAAATTTTCCAGACCATATTTGCTTAATAAGTTCAGCATAAGATTTAGCTATTTCACCTCCCATTCCTAAGGGATTATCAAAATTCAGCTCTTCCTGATACTTATCACTGAGGAAATATTCAGTAAGTGAAGGTATGTTGCTCAAACACTGAATAGCTGAGTTCATGAAACAAGTATTTCCCAAGTTACTTAGGCCACAGAGACCTGGCTGTTCATTATTTCTTCCAGGTTCTGAATAATCAGATTTCTTATAAGCAGTATATGATGGATGAGAATACTTTGAGTTTTTCACATTAGGAGTAGAAGGATCCCTTGGCCAAGTTCCGTCTACATTTTTCTGTTCTATCACTAACACCTGTTCTTGGTATAAACCATTATCCTGAATAGTGCCATCTGGTTTATTCAGTGGCTCAAATGTATCACTCATGTATTTGTTCCACAATCTAATCTGCTTTTCATCTGGAATATTGAAGGTTTTTCTTATTTCCCTTTCAACTGTATCTATTGTGTCAGCTTTGCTAAATCTTCTAGTTACAACATCATTCATGTTGCCATATTCACAAAGTTTCAGTTCTGTGAGATACACTTCTACTTTGCAGTGCTTTATAAACATACCGTGTTCAACCACCTTTCGTGCTATTGGTTCTTGGCCTTCCATCAAAGTGTACCAGCTAACAAGCTTATTCCAGCCCTTGGTTGGTAATAATACGTAATCCAATTCATCAATAAGATGTTTCTTAAGTGACCGGGCATCGCCATCTTTGAGAAGTACAGAGTTATCAATCGGCCCCGGATATACGTTTTGATCTCCCATCTGGTATTTATCCCAATTGTCAAAGCCAACATATTTTTTCCACTGTTTGAACCAGCAACTAGCAACTAAGTACCATGTGTCACCTTTCCGGAGTGCGAAATTGAGCAGCTTCACGATGTCAGAACGCTGAATATCCAGCTCCATCGCTCCACTTTCCGCCATCTTCTTCCTCCACCGGAAGCGGAAGTGGAGGAGGCAGCGGCGGCGGGCCGTAACGGCAACGGCACGCCCCGGTGCATTGTGGGAAAACAAATATCAACAAATTTTTTTTTTAGTTTTTGGGCCACACCCATTTGACGCTCAGGGGTTACTCCTGGCTACGCGCTCAGAAATCACCCCTGGCTTGGGGGACCATATGGGACTCCGGGGGATCGAACCCCGGTCCATCCGCTTGCAAGGCAGACACCTAACCTGTAGCGCCACCTTCCCGGTCCCTCAACAAATTTTTAAAAGAAAACGGGGAGTAATCCCTGAGCGCTGCCAGTAGTGACCCAAAAACAAAAAGCCCCCCCCCCCCAAAAAAAAACAAAAGAAAAGTTCTTACGTGATTAACTTAATGAAAAATGTGATATTTTGGAATTTTTATACTTTTGGTTTTTTGGTTTTTTTTTTGTTTGTTTGTTTGTTTTGTTTTTGGGCCAAACCCGGTGACCCTGAGGGATTACTCCTGGCTATGCACTCGGAAATCTCTCCTGGCTCCAGGGACCATATGGGATGCCGGGGGATCAAAAAGTAGTCAGTCCTAGGATAGTGTGGACAAGGCAGACACCTTACCTCTTACGCCACAAATCCGGCCCCATGTTTTGGAATTTTTGTTGCTTCTGCTCTTAAAAGGAAAGTTGCTTTGATTTATCATTAGTTTACATTACAATAGAAATTTCAAGGGTATAATTTCATACCACTCTATAAAAGCCTTAATGTTCAATTATCAAAACTTTAGTGTCATTTACAGTATCAAATTGACTCTGTTCCTCCCACTCACCTTCACCTTGTCCTGTGGTAACTACCATACTTATCACAGAGTCTGAGATGTCTTATTTTGTGATTTTGTAATTCTGCTTTCATTATTTCACATATTTCATATTTAAAAGTTATCACTTAAAAATGAACTTCTAAAACACAACTCAATAATTGCTCCATTTGATAGCTTTGACCTTTGCTATGTGAAAAACATTTCATAGAAATTTTCTTTAATTTGCTATTGATGTTGGTTTAATCAAGAGTATATTGCAAAAATTAGAAAGATAATACAGTAAACAATATTCTTGCCTTGCACGCAGTCAACTTGGGTTTGCTCCTAGACAGCATATGTGGCCCCTTGAGCACCACCAAAAGAGAGCCCTGATTATAGAGCCTGGAGTAATCCCTGAACACTGCTGGGTTCATTCCCAAAACAAAGCCAAGTGTGATTCCCAATTTCACAAGTGGGTTTATGTGTGCTAGGGTGCATTTTGCTTCATAAAAGTTCATTTCATTTTTCAAAATATATTTATACTCATCAGTTTTAAAATACTATTGAATTTCAGGGGTATGGCTTTATTTAAATTTCTTTGTTTATAAGACTCCACATTCCTACTACCATAATTTAAGTGTCATACCAACACTGTGAAGGGACTATTCGGGCCAAAACAATAGTACAGCAGTTAGGACTCTTGCACTCCTAGCAGTCAACTCTGGTTTGATTCTTATATAGTCACCAATCCCTGCCAGGAGTGATTTCTAAGAGAAGAGCCAGGAATAAGTTCTGAGCACCATAGGGTGTGGCCCCCAAACAAATGAGAACAAAAGGAACTATCTGCCCATTCCTTTTATCTACCATTGAATTTTTTTGTCATTTTTGCTTACTTTAGTTATTCATAGTTTACATGGAAGTGAAAACATTCCGTGGTTTTGTTTAGATTCTTTATTTCTCTCAGAGTCACAGCAAATTCACCTCAAGTTCCATTTATTTGGTTCTCAGAGGACAGGTTTTCATTTTTTTAAGCACCATCATATTTTATTTAGCTTATGTACTGTAACTGCTTTATTCAGTCATTTCTTGATGGGTATACATGGTCATTCTTATTATATATATTAGCTTTTATGAGCGAAGCATTCTTTTAAATAAGTGATTTCTTATCCTTTGAATAAATATCTAGGAGAATTTCTGCTTAATCATTTGTTGTTTACATTTTGTTTTTTAAAAAATAATCATCTAGGGTTTGGAGCAATAGCACAGTGGTAGAGCATTTGCCTTACAGGCAGCCAATCCAGGTTGAACCTTGGTTTGATCCCCCGCATCCCATATGATTCCCAGAGCCAGGAGCGATTTCCGAGTACATAGCTAGGAGTAATATCTAAGCATCATAGGGTGTGGCCCAAAAAGTAAATAATAATAATAATAATAATAATAATAATAATTATCATCATCTATAACAATTCCCACAAATGCTGCAGTTCTTATTTCCATAACAGATTATCAGAGTTCCTTTTGTTCTGCATTCTCACCAATACTTATTATTATATCCACTTTTTTAAATATGAGACACTCTCAAAGATATGATGTGACATCTCATTGTGGTTTTGATATCTTCCCTAATTAGTTTCTGCTTTTTTTTCTAATGCATTACATTTGAGTTTTCTCTCAAATCTAAATCTAACATATAAACTTTAACATCTACACTTTACCTTAGGTTAATTGTTATAGAATTTCCTACAGTCTGTAGAAATTTTCAGAAAAAGTATTATTTTATATTATTTCAGTTGAGTGTGTTGTGTACAGATTTTCCAAGAAGCTTAATGCATAAAAGTGTTTATAATTTTTGGTTTGCATAATCATCTCAACCAAAAAATTATAATGCAACTTTATGGAGAGGGCAGTAATTTAGAGAAACATTCTCCCCCAAATGATCGAATTACCCTTGATTGTATATGCAATGATGTAGACATAAAATTTTAATTTATGCATACAATTACAGGGAGACTTTATTCATTCAAAGAAAGGCAAATGCATGCAGTTATTGTGTAAGAAGTCATTTCTTATTTATTAATTTTTAAATAATAGTATTTAAATTGCTGAGCAATCTTCAGTAGTATATTTTGAAATAGTGTTAAACATTATATATTGTTGTCCACCAAACAGTAAAATTAGCAGAAAGTGAATACTTCATTTTGTTAGGTCATATATGTAAAATAGACTGCATTTATTACAAAATGAGAAGCACTTTGCAAGTTCTAATGCTCAGATATTTAAATGCCATGATTATGCTATAATAAATATTTAAATCATTGGTGTCAGACATAGTTGCTGCTAATGCCAATCAAATCTAGAATGACCAAAGAAAACTTGCTTTCATGAATAAGTAATCTTTCTCCTTATGAATTTTCTAAATAGTCTAGAAACTCCTATGGGAATAGGGAAAACACTTTTTGAATGATATTTTAACTTAAGAAAGAAGTAGCCAGAGAAGCAGATGTAGTGTATTAAAGTCTGCCTGACCTGTTCACAAGGCTTTATGAGTTTTGAACTCTGTATACCAAGATTTGTTTGATTCTAAATTATAGCTAACAATGTTGGGGTTGAGTTTAACTATGTGAAGTTTTTAACTTTCTTGGATTAAACATTGGTAATCTATACTTCTAAAATAATTAAGTGGTTGCTATCATATAATTGTACGATCGAGATAATGTTTTCTAAATAAAAATTATTTCAAAAGTCAATAGGACATTGGAATATTTAGCTTGTAAAATATCACATATAATTTTACTGTAAACCTCTCAAATTTGCCTTCAATTAAAGGAGAATAAATATGATCTTCATAAAAAAGTTTCTCTTGGAAAGTAGATCTGAGTATATTCAAAGCTTAATGATTTGAGGTGGGAAGGTTGGAGGCAGAATTTCTCCAATGAAATCCAAAGAATGAAAGAAGACAATAGTTACTATTGTCATTGAAATGCCACCCCAAAGTAATGGAAAAAGGGGGAAATTTGTTTCAGCTTTTGTTATTATTAAACTTTAAATATTTCTTAATTAAAAGTTAATTTTATGGATCAGATAATACAGTAGGCAATGTACTTTCCTTTCATGCTACTTACCTATCTTGAACCCCCAAAACCCAATATGGTGCCAAAGCTCCACCAGGATCCCTGAGAACAAAGTCATGAGTTAAAAATGAGTGCAGCAAGGTGTAATCTCCACATTCAAACATTGTTGCTGTTTTTTAATTTTTTAAAAAAAGGTTTTTTTTATTGCTGGTAAATTTTAAAGCATAAGGCTTTGTATTTTATGAAAATTCATGTGAAATAGGCAGGGATTGGTTGGTGGAGTGTCTTTAAAAGCAGGTTAAGAGCCTGAGATTCATCTTCATCTGTGTCTGAGTGCTAACCTCAAGGATTTTAAAAATGAAGTTATCTGGCCAGATTTGTGATTTATATAAAACTATTTACTGTACATTGGAGAAAAATCTTATGTTCAGAGATCATTAAAATAAGTTCATGCATGCTGAAAGTTTGAGCTCTCTATATGTAATACATATTAAAACAAAAGTGATTTAGCCACGAAATACCACATTTGCCTAAAATTTATAGAGCTACAAAGTATATTAGTGGTTACCATTAAATTTGATATTTGATGATTCAACTGACTTAAGAGAGTTGAATTTCAGGAATGAATCATGAAATTGGAGAGGAGGAAACTAAAGACAGTGGAAATGGACTAACTTTAAAGAAAGAGGGATGATAAAAGAGAATATAGAAGGGCTCAGGGAAGGAAAAGAAAGGCTAAATACTACTTTTCTAATATCAAGCCATTTTCCTAAATAATAAATAATAATGTCGAGGTTATTCTCCTAAATATGGATAATATTAAACCAATATTTTATTCTCTATGAACCCAGCATTAAACTACGTAGTTTCTAATCATTCTATTTCTTAATTTCTATAATTTGGGGGATGATAAGGAGGCTGTGTCTTCAAAACTCCATCCTCTTTGTACACCCTTTACCTGTAATTGAAGTTTAAATTCACTTATAATATTTCAGGATAGAATTTACTTATAAAAACCAGTACTTTCGACAGTGTCGAATCTATGAGAAATATGTCACAAGGTGAAGGAATTTCATTGTTACCAATTTTGCAGTTGTCAGTCTTATTCATCCACTTCCTTCTCTTCATATAGTTCTTATTTGGGCCAAAGAATTGAACACCACAACAATTTATTATAAAATCTCTATATAATGATATCACTAATTTTTAATACATGTTGTTTAAATACACTTCTATAAGAATATCTGCTGTCCTTATATATTGGTTTTTACCTTTTTACTTTGTTCTTTCATATATAATCCTTCTTGGAACCATTCTTTTTCTCTATTATTAAAATGATTATATTCTGTTTTTACTCTGCATATAATTTTCAGGAATTATAATAAGTAAATTATTTTAGTTATTTAAATAATTATTGATATTATGTAATTTGCAGTACTGTTTTTGGTGATTTCTTATGCAAATGATGTATTGCCCTCTGTTTTATGCAACAACTATAGCTAGTTTTCTTTGAACCACTCATGTTTTACACTTCTCTCCTTTTTTCAAGATATGAACTTGAAAAATTCTAGCTCCATCTGTTCCTATTAAATATATTTATATATTCATTTGACAGTCTCATTCCTTACCTACTGCTCCAAGTGTATATTAAAATGTGCTATTGAAATATAGTGGTCTCATTATTAATAATCTAATACCAATTGTCCAACTTTTATTCTACCTTCAGGTGAAAGTAGAGACGAACAATCTTCTCTATCTCTGTTTCTTGAACTAATTTTAAAAATTTTATTTTATTGAAACCACTGAGCTTTACAAAGTCCTTGATAGTTGGTTTTCAGACATACAATGAATCAAGGTCAATCCCACCTCCACAAATATTCCCCAAGTGTGTCTCATACCACCCCCTGCTCCCAGCCTTTCCATATAACAGACCCATTTTAAAATATAGATTGTTAACATTTGGGTCTCTTGACTCCACTGTTGTTGCCGCTAGCTTAGATGTTTAGTTCTGTCCTTTCGAAATACTACCAATGCACCTGAGACCACTTGGCCCTGACTCCCATTCTTTCATATCTGTTTCATATCTTGCACTCAATTTCTTTCCTTATCCTCGCCATACTCTGGTGTCAAGAGTGTGTGAGACAACTCCCATTAAACCATTCTTCATGCGATTATTCTAAATACCTCCTATAAGTGACATCATTCTCTATTTATCCTTCTTCTGGCATACTTTATTATTTATTTATTTATTTATTTATTTATTTATTTATTTATTTATTTATGTTTTGGGGCCACACCCGGCAATGCTCATTGGTTCCTCCTGGCTCTATGCTCAGAAGTCTCTCCTGGCAGGCTCAGGGGACCATATGGGATGCCAGGATTCCAACCACCGTCCTTGTGCATGCAAGGCAAATGCCTTACCTCCATGCTATATATCCGGCCCCTGGCTTACTTCTTTTAACATAATACCTTGTTCTGTCTATGTTGCTGTAAATCTCATGATTACACATTTCTTACTGCTATGTAGTATTCCATTGAGTTTATGTAACAGATCTGCAGGATCTAGTCATCTATTTTTTGACTTCTAGGTTGATTCCAAGTCTTGGCTATTGTTCTGAGTGCTGCAATAAATAGTGGTATGCATATTGGATGAATGTTTTTGTCCTGGGGATAGATACCCAAAAGGGATTTCTGGGTTATATGGCAGCTCAGTTTTGCGGTTAGTAAGAACCCCCCATAATATTTTTCCATAGACGTTGGGCCAGGCAGCATTCCCATCAGTAGTGGATGAGAGTTGATTTCTCACATCTCTGCCAACAGACTGTTCTCATTATTTTGATATGAGCCATTCTCACTGTGATTTTTTTCTTTCTTTTTTTTTACTGAAATTTTCTATATTTTTGTTAGCTTTTTTATATAATATTTTTATTTAAGCACATTGCTTACAGATACGATTGTAGTTGGGTTTCAGACATATAAAGAATACCCCCTTCACCAGTGCAACTTTCCCAACATCAATGCCCCCATCTCCCTCAACACCCCCACCTGTATTTGAGACAAGCATTCTACTTTTCTCTCACTGTGCTTTTCTAACTTTTATGATATCCTGTTTTATTTATTGTATTCTATAGGCACCTCTAATTTTATTTTTGTATTAATTATATTTGTATATCTGCAGATAGATTTGTATATTTGGATCTGTGTATCCAAAGCTCTAACTTTTGCCCTCTGCACATGCTTCACGATAGAGTTCAGCACACAACTCCCCAATTTTCAAAGAACTGACTTTAATTAGTCTCGTAGTGCACATTCTTCCTTTGTTTCTTCCTCTCACTTAGATCCTGTATACTTTATTTCACTTTGTCCAAATATTTTCCAACATCATTTTACTTAAAATTTTTATGTCCCAGATGCTCTTTTATATCTGGTACATTAGTATTTTGATGAGATTTTTAACACACATTATTAAATGCACCAGAAAATTATTTATAATACAGAAATAAATTGAGGAGTGAAAAAAGGTCAAAAGGTTAGCACTGAGAAAATAGAACTTCTATTGAACTGGTGTAGTACCAAATATTCCAAATATACATAATTTTGGAGTTCAAGTTTACTGCAGTAATATTAAATCTTGTCATCATGTTTGTACTTTTTGATTAAGGCTCCATGATTTAAAATATAGTTAATAATAGAGTTTTAGATAAATGATATTCTAACTCCAACCCCACTCAGTGCCAGTGTGCCCCCACCAACATTCCCTTAAATTCTCATCCAACTTCCTTCATAACATTTAAAAATTGTTCTAGTTATGGGATATGTATATACATGTATATCTAGATATAAAAACAAAGGAGCCATTGGCATACAATGAAGAATATATCTTCAACACTATATGCAAAAGAATAAATTGAGCCACTTCCACATAATTAAAATTTAACTCTAAAGTTTTGATAATATTTAGATATTAAACACAAATATATAAAAGGAAACATAAGAAAATTCTTCTTAGTATTAGCTTCAGTGTAATCTTTATGGTCTAAATGCAATTGACAAGGAAATTATGCAAAATAGACAAAATTGTATCACATCAAACTAAAAAAAATGTATGCACTAAAATACATTTATCATTTACAAAATACATCCTACTGGATAAGAGAAAATATTTGCAAAACACGTATAACAATGGGTCAATAGCCAAAATTACATGTGATATACATATGTATATAAAGGACTCTCAAAATTCAACAACAACAAACTTTTTCATCATCATTGGAGAATAAGATAAATGGACACATATTCAAGAACACAGATAGATGTCCGATAGCACTTGAAAAATGCTCATTTTCAGGACAAATATTATAGCGGTTAATAAGCTTGCCTTAGATGTGACTCAAGTCTGATTCTTGGCATTGCATCACATTCCCTGAGCATGCCATTTATATCTAATTTTCATAGAAATGAAATTTAAAAAATATATCATACAAATATCTCACACCAGAGAAAATGGCTTTTATTAAAGAGATAAAACTTAATAAGTGTTGGCATAAATATAGAAAAAAAGAAACCCAGTTACTGATGGTGGGAATATAAACAGGATGAAACTCTATATTACTCTAGAGTAATATTTAAAAAATGAAATAAAGGCATACCGTATGATCTATCAATTTTGCAACTAGTTCTCTATTTCAAGAATACATAAATACTATGTGAGGATATGTGTCACACATTTAAAGAGATATGTTCACACATTCAGAGTTATAAACACATATATTCATTACTGTGCTGTTTACAATATCCCAGGATCTGGACATAATTCATGTATTCATAGACTGATGAATGGATAAGGCAGCTGTAGTATACAAACACAATGAAATGCTATTCAACTTGAAGGAAAGATGAACTCCTACCATCTGCTACACCAGGGATATGACAAGAGAGGGAATGCTAATTTAAATAAATCAGAAGAGAAAAGAGACCTATTGAATGGTCATGTTTTATGTGATATAGAGAAAAACAAAACAATAAAATCTATAGTATTTGGTAAAAATCAACTCAACTATAACCAGGAAATGTAGAGTAGGTTGCAGAGTCTAATGGATGTGGTTATGGATAATGACTTTTTGGAGATCAAGGTGGTGTGGTAATACCGTACCCGTACAGCACATAAACAGTGGTCTTGTAAATCAATTTTCCCTCAACAAAATATTTAAACAAATGTTCTTTCATCTTCAGAGGCATTGTGCTTAAAGCTGTCATTATTCTTTCTCACCTAACAGCTAAGACTCCTCAGTGTGTTATGTGTTTTCTTGTAGAGTTGTAATTTAATTCAACAGTCTTGCTTAAACAAGTATTACAAGACAGAATTGATTATCTTTAACTCCTTATCACAAACCTTTAGGCTTTATAGGAATATCAAAGAGCTATTGATTTTAATGTATAACATTGTCATCATTCTGACTTAGAAACCAGATGCAGTATCCAGTAAACCACTCACCACTGCAGCTTATACTTGTTAGCATAATCAATTTATCACACTTGTTTTATAAAGTTGTACGAGGACCCCACAGAAGGGTGTTACTGAAAATTACAGCTGATGTAAGCTTTTCAGTCCTTGCCAAGAGAAGGGCAGTTGACACTACCAAGAAATAAACTCGGTTGCAGCCTCTTTAATCATTTGTCATGATGTATTATGCCCTTGTCAATATCAGTGGGTAAACACTGTCATTAATCTGCATGTAAGGAAATCAGTATCCACGTCAAATGGTCAGGTGCCTGGCTGTTAATGGAAAATAATCTTTATTGTATATTCTGCCTTTTAAATTTCCTCTTTGTTACTTCCCATAAAATTTGCAGTTATACTATAATGTTTGGAAAATATATGTAATGCGTTATTACAGTTTTCAGCATTGTGAAATTTGCTGGGTGTTCTTAGCAAGACAGGCACTGACAGTGCTTTAGTTAAAATGAGCCAGCACAGATTAGACTGAACGAGAGCGCACAAGCTATAAATTTAACAGTGTTCATTTTCTAAAGTGACTGCTTTTTGCATCTGTAAATAGAAACAACAGAATATCTAACCTTCTTTTAGACAAGTAAAATACTTGGATCTTGAAAATCTTCCTTTAGAACTTTGTGTTTTTTTTTTGTTGTTTTGTTTTTTTTTTTGTTTTTTGTTTTTTTTTTTTTGGTTTTTAGGCCACACCCGGTAACGCTCAGGGGTTACTCCTGGCTATGCGCTCAGAAGTTGCTCCTGGCTTGGGGGACCATATGGGACGCCAGAGGATCGAACTGCTGTCTGTCCAAGGCTAGTGCAGGCAAGGCAGGCACCTTACCTCTAGCGCCACTGCCCGGCCCCCTTTAGAACTTTTAAAGTTGCTTTAGTTTTAGATTATGTCATATATATGTTATGCAACTTACAGTTGATGTGAAACAGAATTGCATTTATAATATCTCTTTGACTTAAATTGCTACTTATATCTTGGTACTTTCCTATAGGAAAATCTGTGAATTATCTATACTAAGTACATAAATCTTCAGGTTGAAGCTGCTTATCTCAATACTTCGTACCCATCAGATTACCCTACACAATCTAGTCACACATGAATTCTCAGTTTATGACTTTTTTTGCTAATACCAACAATATAACACATTATTCTACTGATCAATAATAATAGCAAGAGTACTGTCAAAGCATTAATCAGATGCTTCTTAAATTCTGAAAATAGTAAAATTCTAGGAGGTCACAAGTCAATCTCTCTAATCCTACTCTTCATTGTTTTAATGACTGTTCTTCATTTCTTGAAGAACATGTCGAGATGTGTTTTATCAGTGAAACTAAATGCCCTTCTTAAAATAATGCAGCTAGATTTTTAACTCACAGTACTCAAATCTGTATTCAAGTGTGCCTGACTCAGAACTGTCTTCTGTGGGTCACACCGCCTCTCAGAGCATTTGACAAAGGAAAATTTGAGTTTCCTTTAAAAGGTGTCAAATGATCTGAGTCTTTGAAGTACCTTTATTCAAGATAGGTATCTTGAATTATGAAATCTCATATTTTATTTAGACGTTCGACAGATATTATTTTATACTGAATAGTGTATTCAATACTGGTTGAACTGTATAATGACTAACAGTGCAGATTCCGGAAAGCAAATGCCTTGATTCCAATTATGATTCTGATTCAGACATGTGATGATAGGCAAGTTACCTAATTGCTCTGTATCTCATTTTATGACCAGTAAATTAGGCATAATCATATTAGTTTTTGTGAATATTATCATATTGTTAATATAATAATTATTAAAGTATATTGACTCGTGTTAATCTTAATAAAATAATTGAATCTAAACCAGCAATATAACATTGTTTAGTGTACAATATATCTACTACTATTTAAGAATAAATGTCTCCAGTTTACATATTTCTTTCTCTTCTTTTTTTTTTTTTTGGTTTTTGGGTCACACCTGGGAGCGCTCAGGGGTTACTCCTAGCTCTACACTCAGAAATCGCTCCTGGCAGGCTTGGGGGAGCATATGGGATGCAGGGATTTGAACCACTGACCTTCTGCATGCAAGGCAAACGCTTTACCTCCATGCTATCTCTCTGGCCCCCCAGTTTATATATTTCTTATAAATTAGGGGTATATATCCCATTTAGTGCCTTATAGCTTTAATATCAGTAACAAATTTTAATTTCCTATTCATTCCTTCCATTCTAGTCAAAATTATTTATTTTATTGTCATATAATTAACATAACATACCATTTAAAAGGTCCGATTTATTTATTTGGGAGTTGTGGGGCCACACCCAGTGGTGAACAGTGGTTACTACTGGCTCTGCTATCAGAAATTACTCCTGACAGGCTCAGGGACCATATGGAATGCCAGGGACTAAACCGGGGTCACCTGTGTGCAACACAAACAACATACTGTGCCATTGCCCTGCCCCTAAATTATTTTTTAATTTAAAATGTATTGCTCTACTTAAGGTAACATGTTTACAATCATGTTAATTAATTAAACTGATGTTCTTATAGTACTTCTAATTTATCTCTTTGTTACACCCATGAAAAACCCCTAATGCCCATTTGCTGATTTCAATTTTCTTATTCAGAGCCAAGGGTTTGTCCTTACTCTCTGGTCCCTTGAATAGTGTTTCCTATATTACTACAGATAAGTCAAATGATCAAGTATTTGTCTTCTCTCTGAGGGATTTTGTGTAATATGATGCCATCCAGTTCCATCTCAAATCGCAGTGAAGAGCATGAAATTGCCTTTCCTTATAGCTGGGTAGTATTCTTGTCTGTGCGTGTACATGCACCAATACGTGCACTTGCACATGCGTTTCAGCTTCTTGATTCATTCATTTTTGAACTTTTGAGTTGTTTCTTTATCCTGCTTATTGCACAAATCACTTCAATGAACAGGTGAGCATACATTTTAAATGAATTCTTGCAGGTCAAAAACTAGTCTTTGTTTTTCAGTAAATCCTTAGACTGTTTTCTATAGAGATTAAAACAGACAACTTTTCTACAATCAGTGAATGAGGGCTCCTTTTCTGCTCAACCCTTGCCAACTCTGACTGTTCCCTGTTTTGGTGATGGGGGAGATTCTGGGCCACATATGACTTTGGTCAGGGATTACACTGGCTCTGAGCTCAGGTATTGTTCTTGGTGGTGCTTGGGTGACTGACCATAAGCAGTATCATGTAAAGAACCTGGTTGGGTCACAGGTGTGTCTTGATTGCTAATCTTTAGTAATGTATGCCCTTTTCACTTGTGTGCAATGAGATACTGTTCTGACATATATTTTCTTTTTTTGATATACATATAACACATGATAGTGGCCACTATTTCATATATGTCATGTATTATCATATATATTCCTTCTTTGAGAAGGTGTTCATTTCTCTTCATTTTATGGAGTTTCTGTTTTTGGTCATTGAGCTCTGTGAGGGCTATAGACTTCAGAAGTGTCTTCAATTATTTGTTCCATTTACAAAAACATTTTAATTGTTTTAACATATTTATTGGGTTTTGCAATTATCATTACAATCTGATATTAAAACAGTTTTATAATAGGAAAATAAATATTGTTCCCTCTATAATCTGTTCAGTATGCCCTTTCTTCTATCTCACTCAAAAAGCCTGAGGCAGCTACATTTGTCTCTGTATTCTGTGTCAATAGATTTTCTTGTTCTGGCCATTTCACATACATGGAATGATACAACATAAGGGATATTGTGCCTGATTCTTCTACCCTGCAGGTTTTTCCAGTTCATCCCCGTGATAGCACATATTTTTATTTGGTTCCTTTTCTAGTTGAGAAATATTACATTCTGTAAAACAATACAAAATTTTATAATGTATTAGTTATATTCTTTTGTGTCATGTATAGCCTTTTAATGTTTGGGATAATGTTCCTATATTCCTTCAATATGAATGCAAATATCACATTATAATTTTTATGTGGTATAAAGGAGTATAATTTCTAAAAATACAATTTTATTACACCTAATAAATACCATTATTTTTAGTTTTCTGGTCTTGTTTTGACTAATGAATGATTTTACATTGCTACCAGGGTGATCTTCAATATGATTAAATTTAATATTTATGGTCTTTTTTTTTGTTTTGTTTTTTTGTTTTTTTGTTTTTGTTTTTGGGCCACACCCGGTAACGCTCAGGGGTTACTCCTGGCTATGCGCTCAGAAGTTGCTCCTGGCTTGGGGGACCATATGGGACACCGGGGGATCGAACCGCGGTCCGTCCAAGGCTAGCGCAGGCAAGGCAGGCACCTTACCTTTAGCGCCACCGCCCGGCCCCCAATATTTATGGTCTTTAGTGGCTCTTTTGTTGTTTTAATAATATACTCCACATACTATTACTCTACATACCTTTATAGACATTTGTCGTTATTTATTGAGCCCCCCCTACAGTCTATTCTCTGCTCTAGATGAATGATAATACATCTACAACCCAAACAAAGATCTGAAGTTTAATGTAGGCTACATTATAGTGGATGTATCTTATTTTTTTGTTTGTTTTTGTTTTTGTTTTTGTTTTTGGGCCACACCCGTTTGACGCTCAGGGGTTACTCCTGGCTAAGTGCTCAGAAATTGCCCCTGGCTTGGGGGGACCATATGGGACGCCGGGGGATCGAACCGCGGTCCGTTCCTTGGCTAGCGCTTACAAGGCAGACACCTTATCTCTAGCGCCACCTTCCCGGCCCCAGTGGATGTATCTTTAAGGTATTTTTTAATTTCACTCTAACTTTAAGGTATTTTTTTCATTTGACTCCAACTATTTTCCTATTCTGTCTACTTGCCATTTCTAGTCTAGATATGGTTTTGCTACTTTATTCTTCCCCTTAGTTTGCTAACACCTGCCTAGTCTAATTTTTCATGTTTGATTGAACTCTTTGATATATTTGAGGACAGATATCTCCTCTCAATCCTCATCTTCCTAAGTATTTTTTCAATGTCCATAACCCAAACCCACAATTTATCCCCAGATTATTTATCTTTGTCATCATCTTCCTTTTCTTTAAGCACATAACACAAGAACTTTAATATATCCTATAGTGTATGTTGTCAGCACAAGGAGCTTATACTTCTTAAAAGTACTAATGAAAAAAATAGTTTCTCAGTATCATTATACTTGGTGATGAAAATAGCACAACCACACAAACTTTGTCAATATAATCACATTAAAATAAATGACTACTAAAAATAAAATCCGGCCAGAGGGTTAGCGCAGCAGTAGGGCATTTGCCTTGCACGCAGCTAACCCAGGACAGACCTGGATTCGATCCCCGGCATCCCATATGATCCCCCCATCCAGGAGTAATTTCTGAGCACATAGCCAGGACTAACCCCAGAGCATCACTGGGTGTGGCTCAAAAACCAAAACATAAATAAATAAATAAAATTCAATTGATGCTTTGATTGTAAAAAATATATACTCCTATCTTTTTATTGCATATTAGTTTCTAGATATAGAGATCAATATGAAATTGTAACATTTGTATCAAATTCCAAATTTGTCATTGGAAAATTATTCTAAACCAGGAATCACTAATAATGTATTGTGTGTGCATGGCCCCTAAATAGAGGCTTATGTTATGTAAATTTTTTCCATTTCACATAGAATGACAACTTTTTATCTTATTCCTAACTGACTAGTACTTTGTTTTGTAAATGAACTACAGCTTCTTTAAATGGTCATCCATAGTCAGTTTGGCTCAAAATTTTATTTAGCTATTGTAAATAATATTGAAAGAAATATTGTAGTGAATTAAACTTTTCTGTTAATACTTTAATATTTTTCACCTAGGTAGTCATAGAGCTTTAAAATTTTATAAATATTTTGTACGATAAATGATAATTTGATGATATGAATATTTTTCTAACTATTTTTTAAAAAATTTGATGTTATTCTTGTTTGCACAGCAAGGTGTTTGTGCTTTTTATGTTTTGATTTTGCACCACACTCACTGTTTTTTGTTTTTTGGTTTTGGGGCCACACCCGTTTAAAGCTCAGGGGTTACTCCTGGCTATGCGCTCAGAAATCACCCCTGGCTGGGGGGGACCATATGGGACACCGGGGGATCGAACCGCGGTCCATCCACTTGCAAGGCAGACACCTAACCTGTAGCGCCACTTTCCCGGCCCCATGTTTTTTAAAGCTTATTCCTGGGTGTGTATTTAAGGCTAGATGCTCCAGATGGGGTGCTTAGCACTGTACCTAGGTATGCCATATGTAACCCAAATACCCTATCTACTGAACTTCCCAGTCGTGACAGTATATTGTTTAGTAGTAGAATTTAACAGCTCTTCAAATATGTTACCATATATACTCATATGTTATTTTTTCATATTTTCCTAATTTTCTATTTTTAGGAATTTATATTAAAACATAATATTGTAAAATTTAGGTATGAATCATTTACATAAATATGATTATCACTTATTCCAATTTCTCCTCTTCAATCTGATGTTATAGTCTAATATGGATTGGTTTTATTTATTAAATGTATTCTCTCAATATATCTTTTATGAATAAAATGATATGGTGCTTGTCTTTCTCAGATGGTTGATTTCTTTTACCATGATAATTTATTTATCCAAAGTACTATGATGGTAGAATTTAATTTTTTTTCGGTTTTTGGGTCACACCTGGCAGTGCTCAGGGGTTACTGCTGGCTCTATGCTCAGAAATTGCTCCTGGCAGGCTCAGGAAACCATATGGGATGCTGGATTCGAGCCACCGACCTTCTGCATGAGAGGCAAATGCCTTACCTCCATGCTATCTCTCCTGCCCCAGAATTTAATTTTTTTATACTTGAATATAATTACAAGTGTGAATATCACATCTTTATCAATGTCTGGGCATTTAGTTTGTTTTTATTCTGCATCTTTTTATATAGTATTGTCACAAAGATGGGTGAACATAAATCTATGTGATTTAGTATTTTCTTATGTTTTAGGTATATACACAGAATTGAGATATTTGGATAATATAGATTTATATTATTGATTGTGGAGAATAATTAGACTGTTTTCTATCATGTACGCATTAAATCCCACTGCCACTCATACATGAGTTGTTTTTCTTTTCCTACACCCTGACTTGCACTTCTTTCTTCTTTGTTTGAAATCAGCCTGTCTCATGGATGTTAATGGAATATTATTATGGTTTGGATTGACATTTATCTGATAGTAAGTGATAACAAGCGGTTTGTTTTTGCTTGTGTGCCTGTTAGTGATCTTCATATCTTCTTTTGAGGAGTGGCCACTTAGTACTTTTCCCATTTTAAAAACTTGGTTGTTTGTTTTTAATGATCAAATTTCAAGAAGTTTGCATATTTTTAATATTAAGCTCTTATTGGCCTATATGAAATGCAAGTATCTTCGTTTTATAGGGGAATGATTTTAAATATTTATGGAAACTGCTTTCCTATGCAGAAAATTTTTAGTATGTTGTAATCACATTCATTTATTCTGGCTTTAGTTTCACTTGCTGTTAGAGGCAAATTTCCAGGTATACCTTCAAGGCAGTTGTCAAGGAGTGTCTTTCATTCTAGGTATTTTTTGATTACAGGCCACAAAACAAATCTTCCATATATTTAAACTGACATATGGTGCCAGGTAGTGTTCTATTTTCATTATTTTGCATTTTTCCTCACCACTCCAGTTACTGCAACACTTTTTACATCACAAGCTTTCCTTTCACCATTGTAGATTCTTAGTTCTTTTTACAAATTAATTGTTTCTATACATGTGATCTTATATCAGGTTAACTAATTTACTATGCATGTTTTCATTTTTTGGCATGCAGATTTAAGTACTATCATTTCGTAGTATAGTTTTATCAGTAACACTGATAAATCCATTTTTGTTCCTCTTTTCAGAAGTGTTTCTTTTCCATATTGTCAGCAGTTTTACTGAATTTCATTCTTTTCCCTCCAATTTTGTGACTACTGTTGATATTTTGACTGGTAATACATTGAAGTTATACATTGAAGGTAATATATTGAAGCTATATCCATCTTAATGATATTATTTCAATTCAAGAGCACAAAATATATATATTTGTGTATATATAAAGAATATAACCAAATTCTTGAGACGGTTTATGAGTGGTATTTTTCTTGATCTCTTTATAATAGGCCATTATTTTGTATGGAAATGCCAGAAAATTTACATATTAATCTAGTACATAGGCACTTTAGTATAGCAATGAATTAGTTGCAGTAGATTTTTACTGGAGTTCTTGGCACTTTGTATATATACATATTTATATATATATTATCATGATAGTCTGAATGTCTGATTTTGAAGTAAAATAATTTTACAGTTATTGCATATAGTATGACAACCATAATTTCTTAATCTATAAATTAATATTGTCCATGAATTAAGGTGTATATGTGATACTTGCATAAAAATATAAAAAGTGGGCCGGGCGGTGGCGCTAAAGGTAAGGTGCCTGCCTTGCCTGCGCTAACCTTGGACGGACCGCGGTTTGATCCCCCGGTGTCCCATATGGTCCCCCAAGCCAGGAGCAACTTCTGAGCACATATCCAGGAGTAACCCCTGAGCATTATCGGGTGTGGCCCAAAAACCAAAAAAAAATATATATATATATATATAAAAAGTGAAAACCAAGGTGGCTTATAGGTTATTTTTCAGCCTGCAAAATAAAAACACCTTTTGTGTTTTATTATTTTCTCTTGCACTTTTATTTTAGCATGGGTATGGCTAATGGTCAAATGGGATATTGTTATTTTGTTTTGACAATTTCAAAGCTCCTACCAAGGTGACCGAATATAATAGTTGTATTTGGTTGTTATGTAAGTTTGAAAAGTGACCAGGTTGAGTGTAATGATAATTCCACTGTGATACAGAAGTACTTCTGTTTGTAGAGATAAAAAACATGCTGCTATATATTCAGAAAAAAAAAGAAAATTTGGGAGAAAGCCAATGACAATTGAATATTATGTAAAAACAATGATGAGGAAGAAAGTGAGATTTATGTCCTTCTGGATGACATGCTGCCTTAAATTCTTCCTCAATTTTTCTACCAGATATTCTTCACTTTTAATAATTATATGTAATTTTCCCTACATTTAAGCTTTTTAATGATGAATTTAAATCTTGGAATATTTTACTTTGGTTTTGCATGATTGATACTTTCTTAATATTTAGGGTTATCCTTTAATGAACTTATAGAATATTTTATGTGTTTAATTATCTCCTGTTTAACAAAGGTTTGTTCTTTTTATTTATTTTGATTTGGGTCACAGCTGGCAGTTCTCAGGGCTTGCTCCCAACTCTGTGGTCAAGTATTGTTTCTGACAGTGCCCACGTGACTATATACATGGATCAATCTTGGGAAAGTTTTGTGCAAAATAAGACTCTTAACCTTAGTACAATTATCGGAAACCTTAAATATTTACTCTTAATCAAAAGAATGTCATATTTTATAAGAAGAAAACATTGTAAATCTTTTGATCATAACACATATATGCATTCTTGGTTTTTTTCTATAATGCTTCTTGGTTTCAAGAATTAAATTATGTATTTCCCTTTTTATTTTACTGATAATTTTTAGAGAAGTTGTTATCATAAGTATTGCCAATTCTACTCCAAATTAAAAAGTCTTTTTAGCATCCATTAAAACGCTGCTAAAAGAAACTTGTGGCAATGTGAGTCTTTTAAAAATGGATTTACTTAGTGAAGGATAAGGTGATTTTATTTATTGAATATATAAAAGGAGAAGAAAAAGCAAATATATCCCAGCACTATGGGGGAAAATGGCCACAATGTATTAGGTAGGCTTCTCGTATAAATGCACATACTTTAACGATGGTGTGATTTCTTTTCAAAGCATCTGTGTAGCTATTCTAATTTGTAAGTGGGGTCCTTCAAGGTTGCATTAGAAATACAGAAGTTGTTAAAGTGGTTTGACAAAGTGAAATATTAAAGTATTAGTAAAAGTTTGTGGCTTTCAAAATTTGATATCTAGCCTGATCGTTACTGCAAGGTGATATTTATAGTGTAAGTTTATAGCAGTACATTCATTAGACTTGTTTGATATTCCTGACTAAATTACCATTTGACCAATAGTGGCTTCATCAGTTTTTACCAATATAGAGCTCTCATTATCATAGCATAATACCATAGAATTTTACCTGTGATATCTTTCAATGAGAAAACTTTTATTTGGTTGTTTGGATATTTTGGGGGCATGCATATTAATAATTACTATCTATATATTAAATGGATAAAGAAACTACTTAGATCTTGCAACATAGGGAACACATTATTAAACTTAATGATGGCTAAATCTCTTCATATGTACAAAGGTGGTTAATAAAAACTTTTTTCTACCAGTCCATGATAGGAAGCTTGCAACAAATAGCAGGAAAATGCATTTAGAAAAGGGAAAACTATGACAATTATAAATGAAAATGATCTCTGGGAAACACTAAATAATGAAATTGAATGCATAAAGTGATATGTATGATACCACCTCACTAAAAATATTGCAAATCATAGTGTCTAAAAGGAAAGGGAAATAGAGTGAGAGAGAGAAGAAAAATGTCTTCCACTGAGACATGTATTAGGGAAGGCAGGAGAAAGGTAGGAGGGAAACGGGGATATTGGTGGCAAGAAATGTGCACTGGTGAAGGGTATTGGACATTGTATGACTAAACTCAATCATGCACAACTTTGTAACTGTGTACCTCATGATCATTCTATTTAAATTGCTGTTAAAATAAAAATAAATAAAATGAAAAATACCTCAAAATGTTGTGGTTAATATTGATATATAACTTTTATAACACTATCTTACATTTCTTTCTATCTACCTTTCCAACTGCCTGTATAATTACAGACAGTGATGAACACATAATATGTGCAATGGATGACAATATATACCATGTAACTTAAGAAATTAAAGTTAGTGGATCTGCATTTTGACTCTCTTTTTATCACAAAGGGAGCAGTTAAACTCCTGCATCAGAATTTAGCTAGTAGTGATTTCTAAAGACAAATATTTATGTGTCTCTCTATTTCTTTGTTGACTCAGTTCCTTGTCATAGATCAGCATTTTAAGAAATATTTTAATAGCTCTATTATGATGTAATTCCCATGCCTTGCAATTCACGCATTTGGCCCAAGTCATTGCTAATGCATTCTAACCCATTGTTTTAATGGTGCCATAGACTTGTGTCCTTTGCCAGAAGTGCCCTTACCTTTTCTTCCTCTATGATTTTTGTGAACTTATAATAATATAATAAATGCCTGTACCTATTGTATTCTGCATATTTCTTTTATGACTGTATCAGATTCCTTTATTCTTAGAGATAAATATTTATCTTCTAACAACTAGTTTACATGCACACAACAGCTTAAAGTCAAATTGATATGTGGTTTCTGTATGTCACTAAAAGGAAAGATTCAGTTAACTCTTGGTTAACTGAAAGAATGAGGCAACAAATTACCTAATAAATAGAGTTGCTTGAGAATAAAATGTAAAAAGGTATATTATATAAAAAATAAGAGAATGATACTTATTACTTAGTATATTATGTGAAACATATTGAACAGAAAATTATAGCCATACTTAAATTAAAGAGATTAATAAACATCCCTTTATATTTCATGAAGTCACTAATTTTAATAAATTAATCATACATTTTTTGATTATTTGCTAAATGCAAGATACACTGCCTGTGGTGTATGAGGAAACAAGAATAAATATTTTATTGGCTATGCCCTGAGGATCTTGCCATTTATATAGAACAGCAAAACCCATGTACAATAAATATTTTATGATGGCATGATAGAACAAATGATAGTATACATTCACAAACAAAATGTTGTTGAAATACAAGAGAAGTAATTTTATTTTTTTTTTTAGTGTCAGAAACTTAACAAAGTCTTGCACATGCAAATTCACAATCCTAGAATATAATTTTTTAAATTCTAGGTAAAGATGGAATCAGATATCAAATTGTAACTAGATAGAATTTGTCCTAGGATTTATGGATGATCAGAGTAACTTCGGGGACAGGAAAGTACAGTTTGTTTAGGAATAAAATGCAATATAAGTTCAGAAAGATATTACAGCAGGTAGGGCACTTATTTTGAATGCAGCTGGACTGTGTTCAATTCCTGTCATCTCCTAAGGTCCCCGAGAGCACTCCTGGAGTGATTGTTGAGTGCAGAATCAGGCAAAACCCTGAGCATTCTGGGTGTGGCTCTAAAACCAAACAACAAAAAAATTGCAACATAGCTTAGGGGATATGAATGAGCATGGGATTGAACATTTTCAAAGAGGATGTCAAATAACAACCTATGAATGATATAATCTAGGGAATTGGGATTTGAGGGAAGTGACATTAGATGATTTTAGCAACTCCTTTTTTTCTACTTTTGATTATTCTGAAGAAATGCTCTCAGATGCCAACTTAGATGTGGGGATCTCTCATTGCCTCTCCAACCTGACACTAATGTTGCTGAGTTGGCATCCATGTTTACTAGTTTCATGAATACTTGCAACTTCAGTAATCAACAATTTACCTTTGGTAACTGAGTAGATAGGAAAGATGCTTGTTATTTACTCAAAAAGACATAGTTTTATCCAGATATATTTAAGCAATATAATCTGTATTGTTTTTTCTTTGTTTCATTTTGATTTTGGTTCAAAGCTGATGGTACTCAAAACTTATTCCTGGCTCTGTGCTCAGTGACTACTCCTGAGGTGCTGAATGAAATATTTGAGGTGCTGGAGATTGAAACTGAGTGGGCAGTATGCAAGGCACACACACCACATACTGTACTATCTCTTTGGTGCCAGTAGAACATTTTATCTATAACTTTAAATATTTATTTATAAATTAATCTTTAATTGAATCACCATGAGATACAGTTAAAAAGCTGTCCATGATTGAGTTTAATTCATACAATGCTCAACACCCTTCATATGTGCATATTTCCACCTGTCCCCAGTTTCCCTCCCACCCTCCCCCCAGACCTCAACACTGCTTACCACCGTTATGCTTTTAGTATCCCTCTCTCTTTTTTATTTAAACACTGTGGTAGACATCATAGGTTAATCTATATACCCCTTTTCTTATATTTTTATTGTAATGTGAATAGCATTATTCATTATTAACATATAAAAATAGAATAATTTCAGAGCAGGAAAAATAGTACAGCAGATAAAAACAAGCACATAAATATATCAGTTTAAATATCCTGCATCCTTTATGGTCCCCTGAACACCACCAAGAGTGAGTCCTTGGTGCAGAGTCCAAAAACCCTGAGCACTGATGGGTGTGGCTCCCTAAATAAAAAATGGACTAATTAACAGACTATAGAAATTATTATTTGGATCTCAATAAAATGAGCTACTCAACCATTAGAGGAGACCCCAGAAACCACAATCTTAATTACCAAAGGCCTTGCTTGGAGGAAGTCCATTTGACACTACTTTTGCCCAAAGACCAAACTAAGAAACTGAAATGGAGGTCAGAGTGGTGTGACTTCTCTCGCCGAAGTCCAACCCTAGATGGACAGGTCTGCAGCAGGGGTGCTGCACAATACAAAAAATAGACATATTTAAGGGAGAAGAGGGAGGCTTCCAGCTTCCTGGATCAAACTGAGACAGTGATGTAATTCCCCAGACAACTTTTAGCAAAATGATAAGACCATAAACCCCATCGTAATTGTACATAATGTTCACGTACGTTTTCTTCTCTTTTCTTCTGTGTGTTTATTTGTTTGAACCATACCCAGCAATGCTCAGGGTTACTCCTGCCACCGCACTCAGGAATTATTCCTGCTGGTGCTTGGGGTATCATATGAGAATCGAACCCAAGTAAGCCACATGCAAGGCAAACGTCCTATACTCCATCCCCACCTCTGGGTTTTAAAACTACAAAAACATGGTTTCTCACCATTACCAAGTGAATATATTCCAGAGCAGATCTGCATATTAAAGAATTTATATTTGTGAAACATTATGGATCATTACAATGTTCATTCAAGTTTGAAAGTCATTGGAATATAAGTAACACTGTTGTTTTTGAAAAAAAAAATCAAAAGATTTTCTAAAAAAAGAAATGGTTTTCTTCTTACATCTGGATTACCCTTTACTTTAGGATAGCTCCTATCTGCAAATAAGGTCCTGACAGGAAATAAAAACACATTGATGTAAATCTGGGAGAAAAGATGGGTTGCTCAGTGAATGGAGTGCCAGGCAGGCAGTCTCTCCTAAAAGGTTATTTTCACTTGCCTCTGGACTCACCTGCTACTCAAAACATGTAAGAGACAGAGATCACCCTGAGCAGGGAGCAGGAAAAAAGAGGTTCTTAAATGTAGACACAGTAGGTTGGAGGTGGCACTGAGATGGTGTTTTTCCAGTCAGTTTCCTGGTGATGCTGCCGCTGGCCTGGGAATGACTCTGTGTAGCCAGGATTTAAATAACATTAATCCACAAATTTTTATGAGCTGCATCTTCTTGGCATTCAGAATTAAGGTCTCTTCTCTGTTATTTGTTTTCCATTTTAAGCTGCTCAAACTTGTTTGTTCCCATTCAAGAATTAAATCCCTGGAAAAGAAAAGAAAACTAAATGTTTTTTTACAACACTTTAAATAGAGATGAGGTACAGGATATATTCATGCTGGCTTGGTTTTTAATGGTTTTGCCCCATTGCCTGTGAACGCCAAGAACTGGGTCAGCTCTCTAATCGAGGGGATAGGATGAGCTGATCTCCTAATGGAGCTAACCTCCTGCAAACTCTCTCAATTCCAGGCTCATGCCACTGAATGTTATTTGTTTTCAGGTTATTTGTTAATTATAAAGGGTGTAGATGATTGGTTAGCATGATCACACCAACATGGTAGACACACTGGGGTGGTTTTTTTTACTTTCAATCTAGCATCCTGGATGCAGCATTTTTAGCAAAATAGGAATTTGCCTTTTTGTAATAACTGTGGGTTTTGGCTTGAATTCTAGCACAGAGTGTATGAATCCTTCTTAGAAATGACTGTGTTCCCATGTTTCCTCAAAGAGCATAAATATTTTAGTGAATGTTGTCACTGTATTTGTCTTTATGCAGCCCAGTGAATGTGTGCATCCTTGTCTATTGTGGAAAATCTCTTTTTCACCTCTAAAAAGACATATAAGGTTGGAAACATTGTAAACCTTTGCCAAATTCTAATCTGTTTTTTTCCTGGGATTCCTTGGGAACTAATACACTGGGAAGAATTTACCCTCATCTTCATTGCTACTGTCTATTTTTCATCTGCACATAGATACTAAGCTTCATTTATCAATGTTTTTTAGGTTCTCCTCATGCTAGTGAGTGTGTCAAATACAAAAACACAGCTTTAAAGAAAATAAAATAAAAACATTCTTCCCCCAAGGGGGCTTACAGTTCAGTTTGTCTCAATTTATACAAATAACTGGTTAGAAAATTATCAGGTTAAGATTAATAATATGTGGAGTTATAAAGTACTTTCAAAGTTCATTATCTATCTTCATTAACATTTCTGGGGGAATCAAAAACAGTATAGACTGAAGATTTAATTGTGTGAGAAGTGTACAGATGAGAGGATAAAATATATTGGAATAAATATTGTAGAGATACTTGTCTCCCACATACTGCATATGTTTTCCCTTTCTTCTCAAATATCTTTACTTTTATTTTATTGTGACTGAAGTTCATTACACAGAATTATTTACAGTACATAGTGACAATGAATGAAGGGCTTTCCTACCACCAATGCTGTCCTCCCTCCACTCCTGTTCCCAGCTTGTCTCCCACATATCCCTTCTTTACCCCCCAAAATCCTAGTGTAACGGTCTCCACCTTACAGCTTGTTATAGGTTGGGTATCTATTCTGTTTGGTGTTCCAGTCTGGTCATTTTTTATTTACACTACGTGTTCATATGACTGATCCTGGTATCATTCTTTTCCCCCTTCAATTTATGAGGCTGAATGATTCAAGTTATGTTATTCTGTTGGAGATAAAAAAAAAAGGTTAAGGAAAAGAGAAGAAAAAACTTGGTATCAACTACTAAAATAGAAGAAAAATATCACCGAATAATATCCACAAAAGTGAAAAAGAAAAAGTGGAAGAAAAAAGAGAAGTGAGATAACATAAAAAAATAAAGCAAAACAAAACAAGAAAAAGTGGTGCAGTGGCAGGGCCACCATTTTTTTTTTGTATAGGCACAGTAAGTACTGGAGAAGGAAGGAAATTCCCGTGGCCTAAGAGATTCAGGGTTTCTCCACTCTTGAAGCATATTGTCAAGAGAAAAACCACTGGCTCCATACCTTCTCATTGCCATATCCCAGGGTTTTTTTTTCAGAAGACCTAATTGGGAGGCCTATATTGCCTACGTAAGCTTAATACCTTTATAATAATGTATCTTAAGATATGTATTTCTAAACCATACAGATAGCCTCCCCCATTAATTTCTTTCTTCAAATACCTTTTTTCCTTTTTCTCAATTTCCTTTCTTTTTTATATCTCAATTTCTTCTATATATTCCACTTATATATACATATATATATACACATATTTTCTCTACTCTCACCAGTTTTGGTGCTGCTTTGTACAAAATCTTCTCAAATATTTTACTGAGCAATTAATAGGTACTATAAAAAACATAGCTTTACAATAATGTTTTGAGTAGAACAAGACTATGAAAATAAGAAGGTTGTCTAAACCATGAGATTTTGTTGTTACTAATATTCTTCTCATCCAAAGACAGTGGTTTCTAATTTTTCTTTTATGTAGTAGTATATTATTTTATGCTATATAATATTATACTTTACAAAGTATATCCACTATCGAAAGTAATATTTATTTGGTGTAGCAATGCTTCAGTATGTTAGTATATAATGTAAAGAAATACAAAGGAGATGAAATAAACTGAGCTAGAACATAAAATGACTTTCTGGGATAGTATTAGAAATAAATTGCCAATTCTTAGTCTCTTTTAGAATATAAAATTTGTCTTCCTTATTCCTTCAAAATGTCAATTTTCATTTCATGTGTTAACCAGGAACATTGGACAAGATAGTTTAACCCAGATGTCTTTTTCTCTTATGACTATATATATGTATATATGTATATTAACATGTTGAAAACATAACTAGAAGATATCATGTTAATCTAAATAAATCAAAAAGGTGTATAGAGAAATAAAACAAGGGAACATAAGATACAAAATGATGACAAATTCTTAGTCTTCAATTATAAAATGGAAATTCCCAAGTAGAGAGGTGGATTAGGGAGGGGCAGAAGAGGTGGAGTAGAGGTAATAGATATAAAGAGAGGAGTAGAGAGTCTTGGGTACTTTGGCTATGGTGAACATGCAGTAACTTTATACATCAAAGCCATGAAATTTAGCACTACTGTAACCAAATTGCCTAAACTACAATATTTTTTTAAAAAGATAAACAACAGAAACTAATGGGCTGTGGGTCTAAGTATGAAACTTATCTCATCAGTGCCTTTCATAGATAACATCCTGCTGTAAGAAATTACTAGTCATGCTCACAGAGGCAGAAACTAAATTCCATTCTCTAGGTTCCCCTGTAATTGCATGAAATTTGGCCTAAGTTGTAAAGTAAACTGCATCCACTTGGAGGTTTTACTTGCTCAAAATTCAAAATATACTGTAAAGCTTAGGAAAGATACTATTAAACAGATAAAAATACTGGGTTGAGATAGATCTCAGATCAGTGAAAAAAAATGGAGAGTACAGAAACAGAGCCACGGGAATATGGACAGTTAATTGCTGATAACGGACCACATGTATTAATTGGAATAAAAAGGGCCTCTTTAACAAACAGAGCTGGGAAAATTGGTCAGTCATATGGGGAACACTAAATTCAGATTTGTTTCTAATATCAGACACAAATGTCAAATTAAACTTAATTAAAAACCTTGGCATCATGCCTGAATCTATAGATCTATTTGAGAAAGCGTCAGTAGAACACTTGTTGAAGTTGAAACTAGCAGTATCTTCAGTGATTCAATACAATTGGCCATATAAACAGGGGCAAAGATAAAGAGATGGAACACATCACACTAAGGAGTATCTGTACTACAAAGTAGATGGTGACCAAAAAAATCCTCACTGACAAGGAGAGAATGTATGCCAACCACTCATATGATAAAGAGTTGATAGACAAGAGATACAAAACACTAAGCAGAACTTTTTTGTTTTCTTTTGGGCTACGCTCAAGCATATCCCTGTCACTGCACTCAAGAATCACTCCTGGCTGTGCACAGGGGACCATTTGGATGTACTGGGGAATCAAACTAGGGTTAGCCATGAGCAAGGCAAGACCCCACAGTACTATCTCTCTAGCCCAGCACTGATACAAATTTATAAGGACTTAAACACCAAATCCAAGGCCAACGACAACAGAATTGAAACCCAATCTACAAATAGCTAGACACAGAGGGGACCACTTATACTAGAAGCCTGGGGGACAAAGGTGGGGGATATGAGATGCATGCTGGGAACAGAGGTGGAGGGAGGACAACATTGGTGGTGGGGATGCCCTTGATTCATTGTTACTATGTACCTAAAATATTACTATGAAAGATTTTTAATCTACTTTGGTTAAAATAAAAATTATAAAAAAACTTTAATATAATTTTTATTTTGATCATAGTGGCTAACATATTGTTGACAATAATATTTTAGGTACATATTTACATAAAATCAGGGGGGATTCCCATCACCAAATTGTCCTCCCTACACCTTCGTTTTTGTCCTACTTCCCATATCCTCTTCCCTCACCCCCAGGGTTGCTAGAATATGTGGTCCCCTCTGTATCTAGCCTACTACTTAGTAGTCTTGTGCCTGTTTGGTCCTGGTGCCTCCCTTATTTCCCCCTCTAACTGGGGGGCAGGACTAGCTAGTTCAAGTTACGTGGTTTTGTTTGAAGAAGAGAAAAGTAATAAACTGGGGTAAAAGTCTTATACGCCGAAAATTAGCGGAATTCTTCTAGAGGCTCTCATCATGGGTTTGAAAGATGAAGGAGAAAAGGAAGGTGAAACACTCCACCACTACAAAAAGAAGTGTCAAATATCCAATGAGGACTCCAACAATAAATTTTTACAAGAAAAAATACATCTAAAATTTTAGGTCCATAGAGGTAACACAGTGGTAGGGCATTTGCCTTAGACGCTGAAGGATGGTAGTTCGAATCCCGGCATCCCATATATATATGGGATATATATATAGGATATATATATATATATAACTTGAGGGAAAAGGTGTAAAGAAATTTCCTTCAGAAGACAATAAGATGGCCTTTTCATATATAAAATACATCACCTATCATCAGGTAAATGCAAATCAAAGTCAAGATGAGGCATCATCTCACGCAGTTGAGACTGGGATACATCACAAAGAACACGTGTATGATGGGAAAAGGGAACCCTTATTCACTGTTGGTAAAAATGTCTACTGGTCCAGCCATTTGCGAAAACGATATGAAAACTTCTCAAAAAAAATAGGAACTGAGCTTTCATAACCCAGCAATTCCACCTTTTGCTATCTACAACAAGGACCCCAAAACTATATTTAGGATAAAGCTTCTGCACTCTTATGTTCCTTGAGGCAGTATTTGCAATTGCCAAAATTTGGAAACAGCCCAAGAGTTCAAGAGTATATGAATGCATAAAGAAGCTATGGTACATATGTTCAATGAAATACTACTCAACTTAAGAAAATATGAATTGCTGTAATTTGCAGCTACATAGATGGATCTTGAGAGTATCTTGCTGATTGAAGTTATTCAGAATGAGAGGGTCATATACCGAATGATTTTTATCATATTCAGAGTATAAAGGTATATAGAAGAGGAATAAGAAATGCCAAATTACAATAGAAACAGAACTTATCTTAGGTAAGAAGCTTTGGGCACTGGGAATCGTGGGAGTAAGTAAATACTGGTGGATGGTATGGTGCTGGAAATTTTATACATTAAACTCTACCATTATCAGTTTTGTAGGCTATCAGTACCTTAATTAATAAATGACTCTAATGAACATTCAAAGTTTCTTTTAATTTGACAACAAAGCCAAACATATTCTATAACTTTTCTACTTTGTGCAAGACTACTGACCTATAGTTTAAACAGATTCTCATAATTTGGGAATAAACTTGTTTCAGAATATAATGAAATCATGTATATAATACATCCAGTAATGTGACTATTACATTTTAGCACTGATTTTACATTATTGAATTTCATTATAAAACTTTTATTGAATTTGAGAACAACAGAAGTCATAGAAATTTTATTATTTTCCTTCACCTATATTAATGCAGTGAAGAAGACATATAAGTGGGTATTATCTTCAGATTTTTTTATTGGTATGGATAAAAATTAGTCAATTTAGGGAAGATTCTTAACTTCTTGAAACGTTTATGAAAACATAGGAAAATAATATTTGTTATTTTGGTTCCAAGAAAAACAAAAATAATCTCTTAGGAATGTTTCTACATAAATCTAAAAATGCCTTGGGATATACTTTCTTACCTAGTAGAGGTAGGTAAATTTATATAAATATTCTTGTGGCTGTCACACGGTTGTTCTCCCTAAAGCAGTTTAGTCTGAAGCATATTATTAAAAGGAATTAGGAATACTGATAAATCCTGTAATATTATAAGCTAATAATAGATCAGTTAAAAAGAAAAAATAATAAAGGCAGCCAGAGTCCACAAAATACCATTTTACTTCTTGTTCTAGGAAACCACTAGGATTTTTGGTGATGTTAGTGAAATACTTTTCTCTGTGGCAACCATGGCAGTTTATATTGATTTCTGATACTCATATCTATTTACCCTATGATGGCATGCAATCCCTTTTTGTTTACTTTTTGTTTTGTTTTTGGAACCAAAGGGAATTTAATCCTGGTTCTCTGCTGAGTGATCGCTGTTGATGGTGTTTTGTAGACAATATGCGTTGACAGGGTTAAACATGTGTTGGCTTCTAGGCAAGCACCCCACCCATTACTACATCTCCACCTCTCTAGCCCAACATTTTCTTAGACACAGTGTGCTTTGGACCATACCTAACAGTGCTGGAGGATCCTCCTAAATCAGTGCTGAGGTAGATATCACACTTGGCCGTGCTTGGGGATCGAGTGCCATGAATGGAATGCCAGGGATTGAAGTAATGTTGACTCTGTGCAGGGCCTTACCTTACTGACTGTACTATCTCTCTGCACCTCCCACCTACATGTGATTTCTTTTATTATTTTAATTACTTTAAACATCATGATTTACAAGCTTTTTAATAATAAGATTGTTTTCTTCTTGCACAGTTCCAAATTTTTTATGATTGAATTTTAGTTATACAATGTACACTACCCATCACCAATGGAAATTTCCCACCATCAATACCCCTGGTTTCCCTCCCAAATTTACCCCCTCTGTGTTTCGTTTCTCTCTCTCTTTCTTCTTTTAGATATTGCCACTGGTTTGCAGTAATTTTACTGAAGGATTATCATGTATATTACTTTATCCCCTTTTAATAATCAGTTCTTGTCCAGAGAAATTATATCCTTCTTTATAAAATCTATTGCCTTTTCTCCTTTTTGAGAATATATTTGTTTTAATTTTATATACCCCTCCATTCTTTTTTAAGATCTTAAACACAACAAATTATGTTCTGTAATGCCAACACATCATGTTACCACTATGCACTTTTTTATTGTTTTTATTTTTTGCTACTTGTTTTCCTAGATGTCTTTAGGACATCTGTTTAGTAGATCTCAGACCAGAATCCATCCCTAGAGGAGCTGAAGCTTAGCCCTATTTTAAAATCTTTCCCACCACATGGCATCTCTTTATTTAAGCATTGATCCCCAAATCATTCTATGTTGTCCTCAGGAAAATTTGACTGTGCCAGAACACCAATGCTGTTGTTAGCCTGGCTAATCTGTGAATCTGAACTCTCCTGAAATTCTTTAAAGGAAATAATACCTAATTGCAAATGAATGTAAAGATACCCAGTGGGATCTTAAAACTAGTCTTTCTCAAAGTGATGTGCTTTGGCTTTAATGGGGCCTTTATTTATTAAATTTCAGATGTCCCTTGGTTTTTGTCAACAGGGTTAGCAGAGAATACAACCCCAAACATCTTGCAAACTGTCAAACTGGATGTTCATCTCAGGGGAGCTGCAAGGCAATCATGTTTTAAGTGTTATTCTGGAGCTAGGAAGGCATCTTGAAGTGGCTCTCCTGTGTTATAACAGTGCAACTCTATTAAGAAATTGGAGAAGCAGAATTTGGCCAAGCTTTTTTTAACTTCAATAACAACCATATTGGAACTATAAAAGAATTTTCCATTTTTTAAGGGCTTCAAAATTTGTTTTTTAAGGGTTCATAAAAAATGACAATCCTTTTCTATTTAACATTACAAACCATCAAAGATCCATTGCTTTCCAGATTAGTATGTGAACTATACAAAATGTCTTTCAGCCAAGCTATGGTGTATGCAAATTAATAATGTTCTTTTGTATTTGCAGATCTGATTTCTTCTGACTTAATGAAAAATGCTGCCCAGCATTGTCTTATTAATCATCATAACAAATGCTAGGAGGCTAGGTAGGCAGTATTTGACATTATTCACAAGTAATAGATTTCTAAAAAATGGGGTCATGCAAACAAAGCAAGCCTAAAAACTTAAGATTCAAGTTTAACCATAGAAATGAAGTAACATTCCCAGAAAACCTCTTACTCTGTATTACTTTTCATGATTAGTGAGAAGATGTATTATTTTTTTGTCCTGAATGCCACTATAACTTGTACTGTATTTGACACATGGTGGTTTCTAATTTGCAGTAGTCCCTGTGTGTGGATATGTGTATATGATAAATAAAATACTTTGATAAGTGATAGACTTGGTGATTTTGCCCTCTGTAGGCCACTTAATATTAAAGGAGGGGATTATCAAAGTTCAGGATGGAAACATTTTATTTTATTTTTTTAAATATATTTTTATTTAAGTAACATGATCATAGTTGGGTTACAGTCATAACAAGAACACCCCCCTTCACCAGTGTAACATTACCTTCTCCCCTTCCCATCCCCTGCCTGTATTCGAAACAGGCATTCTACTATAGTTATTTGTTTTTAAGTTCAGTTAGTTGTATTTTTTTTCCTTAAAGAATAAGAGTAAAAAATATAGTAAAGGTGTGGTAGTGGCAATCACCGTTGTTTGCATAGGTCCAGAAAAATGGGAAAAATGGAAAAAAATCCTTGACCTGATTACAAAAAGGCCTCACCCCAGAAGTTTATTGGCATAAGACAGACTCTGGGTTCCAGGCATACCAGTCCATCCAACTCGAGTCATTCTCAAGGTCCCTGTGAAACTTTTTCACACTTTAGCTATTGTTGGTATCAGATTCTTATATTTAAAGACTCTGGATTCTGTGCATTTCTTTCATAGATGTCAGGCTGATGTGGAGCATCCTCTAGTTTCAGCATACCATTAAATGCGGAGCGATCTGCCCTGCATGCAGACTGTTGCTGAGTCGTCTGGGTGTTGGGAGCACTCTTTGGAGTAAGTCAATACCAAAGCAGTGGTAGGTCTTCCCTGGTATAGGCTTGGATCCTGGTAATGTTATAGACTATTGTGGTTGTTTCCATAGATGGTATCCATTGTTCAGGTATGTGTGGGCGATGCCCATTCTTCTGAGGCCTAAGCCAAATCATTATGCCAATGTTCAGGGTAAAAGGCCTAAGTACATTACCAAATATGTGTTCCCATCTCTATTAGATAAGAACTTGTTTGCATATGTATTATTTTCCCATTTTAATGTGCCTATGCAAAAGAGAAGCAATGCCACAATATATTGTTGGTGCATCTGGGGGCTGACGAATAAAGTCCAACATTCCCTGTAACTTGGTTTAAACATGAAATCTATACAGTAATACTCTTCTACCAGTATTGCTTATAAAACAGATCTCAAAGGGGGAAAATCAAACAGTCAAATAACAAGTCCAGTGGGAAAAATTGTCACTATATGAGGATGTTTGAAAAAAGTTATAGATGTTTTTTTTCCTTTATCTTTATTTAAACACCGTGATTACAAACATGATTATAGTTGTATGATTACAGTCATGTAAAGAGCACCCCCCTTCACCGGTGCAACATTCCCACCTCCAATTTCCCAGATCTCCCTCCTCCCCACCCCCCTACACCTGTACTTGAGACAGGCTTTCTACTTACCTCATTCATTCACATTGTTAGGATAGTTTTCAGTGTAGTCATCTCTGCAACTGCACTCATCACTCTATGTGATGAGCTGCATGTCCTGAGCTGCACCTACCAGCCCTCATCTCTCTTGTCTCTGAGATACTGTTAAAAATGTCCTTCATTTTCTTAAAGCCCATAGATGAGTGAAACCATTCTGCATCTTTCTCTCTCCCTCTGACTTACTTCACTCAGCATAATAGATTCCATGTACATCCATGTATAGGGAAATTTCATGACTTCATCTCTCCTGATGGCTGCATAGTATTCCATTGTGTATATGTACCACAGTTTTTTCAGCCACTCATCTGTTGAAGGGCATCTTGGTTGTTTCCAGAGTCTGGCTATTGTAAATAGCACTGCAATGAATATAGGAGTAAGGAATGGATTTTTGTATTGTATTTTTGTGTTTCTTGGGTATATTCCTAGGAGTGGTATAGCTGGATTGTATGGAAGCTCAATTTCCAGTTTGTGAAGGAATCTCCATATCGCTTTCCATAAAGGTTGTACTAGATGGCATTCCCACCAGCAGTGAAAAAGAGTTCCTTTCTCTCCACATCCCCGCCAGCACTGCTTGTTTTCCTTTTTTGTGATGTGTGCCAATCTCAGTGGCGTGAGGTGGTACCTCATAGTAGTTTTGATTTGCATCTCCCTGACGATTAGTGATGTTGAACATCTTTTCATGTGCCTTTTGGCCATTTGCCTTTCTTCTTTTTCAAAGTGTCTGTTCATTTCTTCTCCCCATTTTTTGATGGGGTTAGTTGTTTTTTTCTTGTATAGTTCTGTCAGTACCTTGTAAATTTTGGATATTAGCCCTTTATCTGATGAGTATTGGGTGAATAATTTCTCCCACTCAGTGGGTGGCCTTTGTATTCTTGGCACTATTTCCTTTGAGATGCAGAAGCTTCTCAGCTTAATATAGTCCCATCTGTTTATCTCTGCTTCCACTTGCTTGGAAAGTGCTGTCTCTTCCTTAAAGATGCCTTTAGTCTCAATGTCCTCGAGTGTTTCACCTACATGTTGTTCTATATACCTTATAGTTTCAGTTCTGATATCAAGGTCTTTAATCCATTTGGATTTTACCTTTGTACATGGTGTTAGCTGTGGGTCTGAGTTCGCTTTTTTGCAAGTGGCTAACCAGTTGTGCCAACACCACTTGTTGAATAGGCTTTCCCTGCTCTATTTAGGATTTCTTGCTCCTTTATCAAAAACAAGGTGGTTATATGTCTGAGGAACCTTCTCTGAGTACTCAAGCCTATTCCACTGATCTGAGGGTCTGTCTTTATTCCAATACCATGCTGTTTTTATAACTGTTGCTTTGTAATACAACTTAAAATTGGGGAAAGTAATACCTCCCATATTCCTTTTCCCAAGGAGTGCTTTAGCTATTCGAGGTTGTTTGTTGTTCCAGATGAATTTCAGAAGTATTTGATCCACTTCTTTGAAGAATGTCATGGGTATCTTCAGAGGAATCGCGTTAAATCTGTGCAATGCTTTTGGAAGTATTGCCATTTTAATGATGTTGATCCTGCCAATCCATGAGCATGAGGATGGAAACATTTTAGATAACATTTGGGTAGAGGAATGTAAGTTATTCAGAAAACCTCATTTAACTTCTGATTTTATAGCAGATCTGAATACAATGAAATAGGCTGGCCTCAATGCCTTTGCAACCATCACATCTAGTACATGGTGACTAAAAAAATAAACTAACCTTTGATTTGACTTAAACACTTCAATGTCAAAGTTTTCTCTGAAATATACTAACCATTTCAAAATACAATACACTTTCATTTCACTGTAGGCCTCTCAAAAATATAAGTGAATGGATAAATTAAAACATAAAAATAAACAAAATAAACAAACTTTGCAGAGAGTATTATTTTTGTCAAAATATCATTTGTTTTCCTTTTTCATGCTTATATGCATATAATGTAGGGTGTAGCTGTTTTTGTTTTGTTTTGTATTCATTTACTTTTCGTTACTTGTACTAACCTGATGATTATCCAGGCATATTCCTGGTTCTACTCTCAAGGTTCGCTTCTAGCCTGGCATGGGGATCATATGGATGCCAGAGATAAACCTGAATCAACTGTGTGTAAGGAAAGCGCCCTCCCTACTGTTCTATAGCTCCAGCCCTGATATTTTTCTTGTTGAGGTTGGTTCACAGCAGACTATTGACTGTACATTCCAAAAATATACCTATTAATTTGAGCATTTTATTTATTTGAACTAATGTGTTATTTTAATTTTTGTTTCATTTGATTTGCTATTTATCTTTAAAGTAATATGTCTCTAGATCAAATATGAATATAGGTAGCTGCACATGCTTACTAAGTGCTAATAATATGCCAGACAAAGCACCTTGTTAGTTAATCACCATAACTACAATCCAGTAATTTACCTCACTTTGTAAATGGCAAAACCAAATTTTTAAGAATTCATGTAACTTGCCCAGGAACTCATAGTCACCTTAGTGACTTTATATATTTGTATACTGTAATGACCAAGTAAGATCTACTAGAAACTCTGTCCCGCTCCAGTTTCAAAAATTATAATAGACCTCAGCTTTGCAAAGAACTTTAAGCTAAAGAAAATTCTCTCATTAGATTCCTGATTTAAACCTGCTTTGGATAACAGGAATGACATCACTGAATTACATTGAAGGAAAGTCTCCTGGTTGCACAAGGAAGAGAGAATCACATTCATTCAAGAATTAATGGGTTTACACAAAGAAAGACTTCATCGTAAGCTCCATTCCTTGAGCTGTACAGACACCAAGATCTCTAGATACAGAGGCCTGATTTTACCATCCAGGACAAAGCAGAACTCTTTCGTATACCACAAAAGCACTGAGGGGAGAGTAAATGATCATGCAAGGAGTCGATAGTTAATCCCATGACAGTATACTTCAAGGGTGAAGAAACCCTGTATCTCCTTGGCCAGGGGAATTCCCTCTATGATGTCCCCAATAGTTACTGTGCCTATGCAGGGAGAAAAAGAAAAAAAAAGCACAAAATAATCCATTTATCCACATATATATTTATTGATTGATTTTTTTACTTCTTTATTTTGGTGTATATATTAAAGTTGATGTCTCCAATTTTGTTTTTTCTCCTTCTCTTTCTTTTTTGCACTCTGGCATGCTTTGATTTCAGGACCGAGATTATTGTGTGGTGCTTGTCTTTATTGTTGTAGAGCTCACTGGATATTTTATTTGATATTTCTTTCTGTATTGTTGCGGTGTTTCAATTACCTTTTTCCTGTCCTCTCTCAAACTGAGGTTGAAAGCATCTAGAAGGACTCCGCCCATTTTCAGCTTATTTGATTTTTTTACCCCATTCTATTGCTTTTCTTTCCTTCAAACAAAACCACATCACTCGAACTATTTGGCTCCACCTCTCTAATAGAGGGGGAAGCTCACCACAAACAGGGATGAGTTTAGTTAGAGAAATAACTACATGTGAACTATTCTAACAATGAGAATGTATGAGGGTGGGGAGGAGGGAGATTTGGAACATTAGTGATGGAAATGTTGCACTGGTGATGGGTGGTGTTCTTTACATGACTAAAACCCAACACAATCATGTATGTAATCAAGGTGTTTAAATTAAATATATATAAAATATATTAAAAACAAACCAAATAGAGGGGGAAACAAGGGAGGGTACCAGGACCAAACATATATGATCACTAGTAGTAAGCTAGACATAGAGGGGATCACTTATTCTAGCAGTCTGGCGTGGGGTGAGGGTAAGGGATATGGGTTGCAGGAAGGGAATGAGGGTGGAGGGAGGACAAATTTGGTGATGGGAATTCTCCTGATTCAATGTTAATATGTACCTAAAATACTACTGTGAAAGATATGTAAGCAACTATGGTCAAAATAAAAATAAAAAAAATAATTAATGGATTTAACAGATAAGGGGCCACAACCATCATCCATTTTGTAATTATTGTAATAGAGCAATAGTAATAGTAAAGTACCCATCTTTTTATTATTTGCAAAATCGACTGAAGTTAAGAGCACACACAAATCTTTATTGCAGAGTCTGGAGAGGGCCCATATGCCTTGATGATTACTTTTGCATCATCTCTGTGCATTTGCCTGAACTGAGCCTATTGTAGTAGTTGGTTGGCTGCTAGCAACTTTAAATAAAAAAAAATGGTTATATATTATCCAGAGTATCTTTCATTTCAGATACATTCTTAATCCATCAAAAGGCACATTCTATATAAAGACTTTTCTTTATATGGTGTGTTAATGAAGAATGGTGCAGGAGAAACAGCAAAACCCATAAGCCTTATAAGTGAAGTTTTTTTATTCAAGCCAAACCACAGCTGTTTGAAGAATGACAATATGATATCACACAACTGCCACTACTACTAATTAATTGACTTCACAGTTTTCTAGATATTCACTGGCATGTCTTGTACTTATGACTAAAAATGCACACTAACAATCTATAGCAGTGTTACAACACAGATAACACATTGTCAAATGCTGCCATGGATGAAAACGTCTCATTTGCTCTTGATCTGTTAAGATACACCACATTTAGTACCAGCATTTTCCAAATGACAAGGAAATTTGTTGCAAAGTTCCTTGAGGGGAGATTTGGGGTTATGAATAACATTAAGTAGCCCTTTTGGAACCAAATAGGCTGTGAATAGTAAGCACCTAACTCTAGCTGTTGCCTAGGAACCCAGAAAATATTTAATGGAAGGCTATACCTTTTTTTAATATCTTCCATATAAATTCAACTTTTTTCCTTTTTTTTTTTTGACTTTTTGAGTCACACCCGGCAACAGTCTGGGTTACTCCTGGCTCTATGTACAGAAATCACTTCTGGCATGCTCATGGGACCATATGGGATGCTGGGATTCAAACTACCTTCCTTCTTCGGCTAAGGCAAATACCATACCGCTGTGCTATCTCTCCAGCCCTTCAACTTTTTTCCTTAATGCTGCTTTGTTTCACTGAAACTTTTATTTATTTATTTTATTTATTTATTCACCCACTTTTATTTATTTCTCCTATGTATAACATGTCCAACATATTTTTACATATTTATCATACCTCTAAACTATATGACAAAGTTTAGAATTCTTTTCTGTTCCTCATTTCCTTAAGAAAAAAAATTTTCCTTGAGGCAAGGGTCCCTGCAATATGTAATTATGTGTGTTTGAGTGTGATAAACCTCTAGTACATAATGTTGTCAAATATTAATGGGCCTGTGTCTTATTAGTGTGTCATTATAGGAATGAATTCAGAAGGAATATAAGTGGGTCATGCATTATAATTTATTACATGAAACCATAAAACCATATTGGCAAATTCTACTTTATAATATGAATCAAACCACCATTCAACAGAGAAATCTAGATGATTTAGGGTAAAGAATCTTAATATTTAGAATAAAGGTGTTAGCATTCCTAGCCAAATTCCTAGTGCCCTATGCCAAAACTACTTTCCATCAATGTTTTCAATGATAATTAGTCCAAATCTCTAAGTAGAGGTATCAGATGTTGAATATTAGTGTCCTGGTGCTTAGGGAGTCTTTCCCAGGCTATTACATATGCATCTCAGTGTGATTCCAATGTTAGCATACCAATCATTTATTTACTATCAACACCTAAGCCTATTTATTAAGAGGATAGAGTGTCCTTTATATTTTTGGAGTAGTCTACACAATATCAACCACTTATAACAATATCATCTTATTAACATTCAGGGAGAGAAGAAAGGAGGGAAGAGGCCAATGCCATGTGTAAGACCATAGTGGAAATCATTCACACATATAATGTACAGCAGTCATTTACTCCTGGGTGGCTCTTGTATTAGTGCTAAATGTAAGATTACCAACTTATGCATGAAAAGTCGGAACAATTGGTCAACCAGGTTTCTCAGATGTGAAATGGTTTCCATTGTTAAGTGCAATGTTATTTTATGCACCAGGGAAAAGAAAATATGCTGCCAAATCAAAATTCATGTTGACTATGACTAGATCTCTATCTGAGAGATTGTTTAAAGTTTATATTTTAAGATGGTTGGAAATGGGTTAAGGTTCTGGTCTTAGAGGAAATATCAAGTATTTCTTCAGAAAGCATTTATATAGTGTGTGTGAGAGCCTTCACATATATATATATATGTACATACATATTGTACATACATATATATAGTGCATTGAGAGCCTTCATTATTAAAGAGTGGCAGAATGTAAGATGTTAATTTATATACTGTTTTAGGAATCTGACTAAAGCATAGATTGCTTTGCAAGACCTGTCAGTGCAATTCTAATTTCTGGATGTGTGAAGATCTGTTTGCTATCTGAAATTCTTACATACAAACTTAAAACATTATTGGCATTACTGCGACAGCTTTCCAGAAAGTAATATCTATCTCAGTAAGGTTTCACATTTTTTTTCAGGCACATTTCATAGTGCTTCATCGGCCAACACAGTAACAGGATTGAGCAGTTTATTCTACTGCAGAAAGCTAAACATTCTAAACATAAAAAATATCCACAAAGTAAGAATAATCTCCCCTCTTCTAAACAGCCACAATTCGGTCTTTTATGAATTTCCACTGCCCTGGGTTATAAAGCATTTAACTTTCAGTCAGCTTTCCACAAGACATACTTAAATGCTACCCTCCCTGAGTTTTAATGACTAACACAAAATATTACAACCACTCTTTACAGAAAGGGTAAGGAAGGTGAGGGGTGAAGCACAATATGCCAGTGAAGATGGGGCACAGACATGGTACTCGTTTCTGTTCTACAAGCATTTGATCTCTAGGCCATTCGTTAGTTACAAGATCAAAAAACTGCAAAGAACCCTGTTACCTTCTGTAATTTGTCCCTTTTCACCTCTGCCACATTTCTCTTAACACTTCCATGGGTGCAGTGACCATCCATACAACAACTTTTACTGTAACACAATCTAATACGTATTTGTTTATATACATTAAACAATGAACATGATTTGTTTCTTTAAAACAAACTGTAGATTTTGAGTGAATTTTATTTTAGTAAAATAGTTGAAAATATGGTGCAAAGATCTTATATGCTCTCTTCCTAGTTTTCCAAATGATAGCCTGTACAACTAGGGTACAAAACATTTTGTATTTGTTTGTTAAAATTAAGAAATGAACCTTTGTAAATTATTTTCATTTCAACTGAACTTTGAAGTTCAACAGTGTCATTTTTTGGGGGGGGGTCACACCTGGCAGCGCTCAGGGGTTACTCCGGGCTTTATGCTCAGAAATTGCTCCTGGCAGGCTAGGGGGACCATATAAGATGCCAGGATTTGACCCACCATCCTTCTGCTTGCAAGGCAAACACCCTACCTCCATGCTATCTCTCCAGCCCCAACAGTGTCATTTTTGATGTTACTGTTTTAAGAGCCATTCTAGGATAACTTATCTAATTTAATTGTCAGGTTTCCATATTTTACTGACATCAGTAAAATTTTCTCGGCTCTTGCTTGTTTTCCATGAAAGTGACACTTCTAAAGACAAATCATTAAGTATATATAGAATGCTTCTATCTGTGGATGTTGGCTAGATTTGTTTTATGGCCAACTCATTCACTTTTCTAAACCTCAGAGATTATGCTGCCATGACTTTATTTTTAGCAGTGCCAGTGATCCAAACTATTGTCCAATATGCGAGGCAAGTGCTTTATTGCTGACCAGTCCTGTTTCTATTTTATAGGTGAAGTAACTGAGGGCAGAGAATTATGAGAAACTTGAGGGCCAAAGCTTAAAAGTTAAAAGTCTGGTTATACACCCTGTACTCTCAACCAAAGTCAACTGAGTTAGAGTTGAATTCCTAGACTTGAATCTTCCATTCTTATTGGTGATATCTGTAGATACTTTGATTTGTATCACTCTCTTCTTTTCTTTTCCTCCTCTCACCCTTTTTGAGTTGTAAAACCCTATGCAGGCTTGATGAGGACACACCTAGGTTTAATTAACATAAGTATTCATAAACTACTTCAACCCAACCCTCAGGTGATTTACCTTTGTTCTTTAATCTCTGGCTAATAAAAGTGGCAGAGAAAGCAGTTCAGCTTGTTTGACTAGCTCAGTTGGAAACAAGAGGCTACTCAACCTCTTTGGCCCCTATGCATCTTCTCCCCTGACACCATCTGATCTTGTGAGATGTCCCTGCTGCTGGCCTGTCCATGCCAGAGTTGGCAGGAACACAAACACAGCGAATACTTGGACTGCACGCTGCAGGCAGCAGCCCCACTGTAAACCAGCCTCCAAAATCTCTCTAAAAGTTTTTTGTGAACTCACTAATAGTTGTTGACTTTAGAATACTAATTTTTGAAACAGTAATAATAATAATTACATAGAATGTAAGATTTCCACAATATATGATCTATTGTTTCTGGAGCATGTTTACTTTAGAATTGTGATTTCTCACAAAGCCAACATAACAAATGCACAATCATAATACTGCCAACCTGAAAGAGATGTGAAATTGTAGGCTTCATTGATTCATCCCTTTATTTCATGTCTGAAAAGAGGTGGACTGGCATTTTGTTTAGGTGTTTTTATATGTAGGAATAAAAGTGCTTTTGTGAATTAAAGAATCTATTTGCTGATGAAGAAAACCATGATAGCCTCACAGTTTATAACTTTGGGAATTTATGTAAAAAGTAAAGATGTTTTCCAAATAAACTTAAAATTTCTAGGAATAAACAACTCTCAAAATTAGGCTATCTTTTTCAGAAATGTCATCAAAGAAAATTTCAGATATGCTAGTTCATAATATCTGTCCATGTGTTTTTTCTCTCTATGTGTGTATATTACACCATATAAATCTTCTGCTTAATAATGCTATTAAACCATGATCAAATTGACTGATTCTTCCATTCTTCTTCCCCTCCCTCCATTTTTTCTCAGATTACGGGCTATTTTTCTAGTTTAACTCATTTTCTTTGTTTATACTTCACATATAGTGAAACAATTTGTGGTCGGTTGTCTTATATTCATTTGACTTAGTACCATCCTCTCAAGATTATCAATAATGTTTAGAAGGGTCACATTTCGTTCTTTTAATGGAAGGATAGTATTCTATTGAGTATATATACCACAGTTTTCTGGTCTTCCATTGGCAGTTTCTATGTCTCAACTATTTTAAATAATGGTGCAGTAAACGAATTTTTAAATTAGCATTTCAATTTTTTATTTTTGGTTTTTGGGCCACACCCGGCAGTGCTCAGGTGTTACTCCTGGCTGTCTGCTCAGCAATAGCTCCTGGCAGGCACGGGGGACAATATGGGACACCGGGATTCAAACCAACCACCTTTGGTCCTAGATTGGCTGCTTGCAAGGCAAACACCGCTGTGCTATCTCTCCGGGTCCTCAATTTTCTTAAGATAAATACATATGAGTGATATTTATGGGTCATATTGTTTCACTATATTTATATTTTGCAAGGAACCTCTATAAATTTTCCAGAGACAATACCAGTTTTATTTGTTTGATTTTTGGGGCCACACCCATTTGATGCTCAGGGGTTACTCCTTGCTAAGCACTCAGAAATTGCCCCTAGCTTGGGGGGACCATATGGGATGACGGGGGATCAAACCTGGGTCCTTCCTTGGCTAGCGCTTGCAAGGCAGACACCTTACCTCTAGTGCCACCTCTCCAGCTCCAGCTTTATGTTCAACAATAATATATAAGGTTCTCTTTTTTCTCCATGTTCTAGTAGCTAGCACTTATTTCTTGCCTTATTAATGTAGACCTTCCATTCAGGTGATATTTCATTTTTTAGTTATTCTTTGCACATATCTAATAAAAATGGTGTTGAGCAGTTTTATCATGCTCATAATCTTAGATGGGAATTGCTCTCTATCAGATGTTGCATGTGCTTGAAACTGTTATTTGGAGCAAGAATTGAGGGCAATATAAGGGGAAAATGAGATGTTTTAATTTTTTAAATAAAAATTTACTCCAAAATGATAGTACTAACTAAATATTGGCAATATTTAGTTTTAATCTTACACTATTCCTATTGGTAAGGCACTTTTTGGTACTATGTTCTACATTACACTTTTAAGTTAATATGAAATTTTCTTCCAGAATGCAGTACTTTTTTTTTTTTTAAGAAAAATACACACTAAATGTAGCAAAGGGAACATTTTCTCTTATGAACCTTTGATGAATTTGGGGCAATAGAGATAGCACATCAGCAAAGAATTTGTCTTTCACACACCATCATTAGTTTGATCACTGGTCCCCTGAGTCCTTCCATGTTTAATCTCTGAACAAAGATCCAGGAGTAAGTTCTGAGGCACAGCTGGTGTCTCTCTCCAGCCCCACACCCCCAAAAGAAAAAGAAATTACAATGATCTTGAACTAAAATCTTGTAGGAAAAACTTCATGAACCTTATGAAAAGGTTCAAATTTGAGATATAAAAAAATTTGGCAGGAATCAGAGAGCAAGTATTTTCATTAGATGACATGTTGATTTCAGTGAGCTTTTGATACTTCCCAGCTTTAAAACTCAACTTTCCTCTGACTTAAGGCAACTAAATAAAATAACAAAGGTATGTGATAATATTTAGAAGATAGAATTCCCACTTTTTTTTTACTATTTTGGAGTGATAAATATATAATTATGTTTAGTTTTATCAACACTTATTTTGATTTTTTTATAATCGATGTCATTAGTAACCTAAATGATGCATGTAGTTGCGATATACTGACACTTGCCCAAAATATTTTTTCTTGTATTTCTCACTACATGTGATAAAAAGATACTCAGGATCAATGTTTGTAAATGAATGAGATTGATTATATCAGTACATTTCCTGTACCCTCTTACATATCATAAATATGATAAATGTATATCTAAACTTAAATAAAATGTAGTTTCTTTTATTACTCTTTCACATGGCTTCAGTTCTGCTGTTTTTAATGGGTTAAATCAAATCAAGACTGTATTTTAGAAAAAAGAAGAGAGAGAGAAAGAGAGACAGGAAAGAAAAATGTATGACAGAGATGCAAAGGGGCCAGGGCATTGGTGGCAGGAAATGTGCCCTAGTGAAAGGTGTTGGGCATGTTGTATAATTGAAATCTAATCTGATTATTATTTATAAAGTTTGTGTGGAATTGTAAAAGACCTAGAATAACCAAATTCATATTAAAAAAAACTGGGAGGAATCTCAGTACCTAATTTGAAGCTCTACTAAAAAGTCATAGTGATTAAAACATCATGTTATTGGAACAATGATAAAACTTTCAGATGAATGGCTCATAAAGAATATACAGTAATGGGGCTGGGTGGTGGCGCTAAAGGTAAGGTGCCTGCCTTGCCTGCGCTAGCCTTGGACAGACCGCGGTTCGATCCCCCAGTGTCCCATATGGTCCCCCAAGCCAGGAGCAACTCCTGAGCACATAGCCAGGAGTAACCCCTGAGCGTTACCGGGTGTGGCCCAAAAACCAAAAAAAAAAAAAAAAGAATATACAGTAACAAACCCCCAAGTATATGGTCAATGAATCTTTGACAAAGGATACAAGATTTTGAAATAGAATATAGATAATCTCTTCAACAAATAGTGTTGGAACAATTGGATAGCAACGTGTAAAAAATTAAAGATTGATCCATATCTCATACCTTATACAAAATTCATTTCAAACTAAATTAAAAACCTTGAGATTAGATATGAATTCATAAAATTCATTGAGGAAAACATAAGCAGAACACTCCAAGACTTAGAATTCAAAGACGTCTTTGATAATAGTTGCCAATGGCAAGACCTGTAGCATCAAACCTGAAGAAATGGGCTACATCAAACTAAAAAGTTTCTGTATGGTAAAAGAAATATGGGATAAAACTCGAAGACAGCTCACTGAACGGGAGAAAGTTTTTGCACTCAGGACATGAGATAAATATTTGGCATCTACAATATACAAAGTATTCACAAAGGTTAACTCCACAAAGTAAAAAAAAAAAAAAAAAACATCAAAAATGGAGAGAGGAAATGAACAGACACTTCTCTGAGGAAGACCAACATGACCAAAAATACTCATCATTAATTATCATTAGGGTAATCCAAATGAAGATAAGAAAGAGATATCACTTTACACCAATGAGGATGGCACATATCAAAAATCCTGGTAACAATCTTTATTGGTGGGATGTGATGAGAAAGGAACTAATCCATTGCTGGTGGAAATGCTGTCTGGTTCAACCCCTGTGGAAAGTAATATGGAGGGTTCTCACTAAACTCAAAATTGAGCTACCATATGAGCTATCAGTCCCTCTTTTAGTTTATGGTATTTATCCACAAAACAGAAAAAAATTCATTCCAAAGAATATATGCACACTGCTATTCATTGCAGCACCAAGTATACAAAAGCCAAGACTTGAAATCAATTTATATGCCTAACAACCAATGTGGGCATAAAGATGTAGTATATACACACAATATAATACTACATAACTGTAAAGAATGATGTAATCATGAAACTTGCAGCAACATGGATGGTACTGGAAGATATTATGTTAAATAAAGTCAGTCAGAAAAAGGATAAATACAAAATAAGATGTTATATGTGTTATTTTGAATAACTGCATTAAAAACACAATGATCTAAATGGTAGTTGTCTAGAACACCTTTGGTTCCAGAGTATAGGGAGAAGAAAAGAAACTATGTGAAAGAGAAGAAACCCAAATATGAAAGAATGAAAGCCAGGGGCTAAATGGTCTCAGCTGCATTAGTAGAGTTTAAAAAGGACAAAACTAAATACACAAGCCAAAGGCAACAACAATGGAATAGAAAGACCCAAACTTTAAAAACCTAAACTTAAAATGGGCCTGTTATACTGGCAGGCAAAGGGCACAGGGGGTGTGGTATTGGAAGCACCTGGGAAACATTTGTGGAGGAATGTCAACACTGGTGTGGTAGTATTGGCACTGATCCATTGTATGTCTGAAAGGACTTGGTAAAATACAATAATTTCAATAAAATAAAAGTAATAAAAGAAACTCAATTCTGAACAACAATGTTACGGTGTATCTCACAGTGACTCAATTAAATAAGTCATTTATAAATTAAAAAATGAAATATAAGAATCAATACCACATTTTCACTTGAATATCTAATTTTAATGGATTTTTTAGCCAAGATGCTCCTTTTCTGGATCATATTTTTATTAAAGTAATTTATTTTATTTTATTTTGTGTATATGTGTGTGTATGTGTTTAGATTTTGAGCCACACTCAGTGGCTACTCAGGTTTATTCCTTGCTCTGCACTCAGAAATAGCGCCTGACATGCTGTGGGAACCTTGTGGGATGCCAGGGATCAAACCCAGGTTTGTCCCATCTGTGCCACATGCAAGGCAAGTTGTCCTACCACTGTGCTGTCACTCTGAATATATAACTTGAATATATGTTTTTTACTATTTATAAACTGTCTAAACACAGACTTTTTTTTATAAGGAGAAAATTTTTTCAATTATTTAAACATATCCTTTTCTAAACTATGTAGAACATTTTATATATTTCAGTTTTCTTTCTTTTTAGATCTTATATAATATTGGTCACTACATTGTAATGTAATCAATAGTAGCAGGATCTATAACATTATTCAAATATTCACTAACTTCTTGAAAGTATTTTCTCTGTGAAAATCTATGATTTGCAATATCATGAGTCTAACACAAAGCTTAGAAGTTAAACGGTAGTCATGTTCCTATTCTTTCAATCATTGTAATGACAAATTGCAAAAACATTTAATTATATTAGATTAATCCTGACATTCTTTAAAAATATAGTACTGATCATACCGTGCTAAAAATAGACATTCCATCCAATAGAAGAAATTAGCATGGCCTTGATGAGCAAGAAAACAAAGATAGAGCTTAATCACTTTTGACAGTGAAGTATTGTTTTCATGGTTTTTTTTTCCCAATGTTTCTCAAAGCAACTGTTTTCTAAGTAGATGATTTTTAAATGTTGTCTATAAAATTAAAATCAAAGAAGTGGTAGGCTGCAGAGTCAGTACAGCAGGTACGGAGCTTACACACTGCCAATTTGGATTTGGTTCCCACAGTGCATATGGTCCTCTGGGCCCTGCCAGGAGTGATCCCTGCATGCAGAGCCAGGAGTAAGCCCTAAGTGCGCACTGCCAGGTATGGCTCGAAACAAACAAAGCATTTTTTGGCATCTGAATCACTGGGCTCTGGATGCTTTTTCTTTTTATTGATTTCATTTTGTTTTCATGTGGCTGCTATTATTATGCTGTACCTCTACCATGCTTCAGGATCTCTCTGCAGGATGAGCTTTTACACATGCCTGATGTCATCATTTTTATATTTGTATCTTTGTTTTTGTTTTCATGTCATGGCTGTTGCCCAAGGGATTCCATTTGATCACCCTATTTTAGGACCTATTAGAACTGCATCCCAGGGTTGCACAGGATCTTAAAATCCAGATAGCTAGTTCTTGGCTACTCACCTCTTTCACAGTATGATACAGACTTTGGAAACTCAAAATTACTGTGGAAAAACCCTATTTAAAAATTCTAGAGATTTCAAATGAAGGGTGAACCTCACATTTGGCATCTAATGAGGGATTTGACATGGTATTCTCAGTACACAGAAGTCTGTGCTCATCATATTTGTGGTCAGCCTAGACCCTTTCTCCAGCTCAGCAGCATCTTAAAAATGAGTTTATACTCTCATCTGGAACCTTGATTCTTATAGTAGTCTCCAAGGATACCTCCAGATTGTCCTTTTAACATTCTGGAAATAAATGTTCTATCTTAGATGTATGTATGTGACTGTTTATATCTATTTTAAGATGGACTTAATCACAAAATGATTTACCTTGGGCCAATTGGAATAAATTCACACAAGTAATAATGGAGTTGTTTCAAAGAGTAAATTTAGTTTACATGAAGAAAAACTTTTATCATAAGATTATTAAATGCTTCTTCTTGCCATTGTCATTAGGGCTAGAATTTTCTTCTCTTTTAATCCAGAAAACTATGTACAGCTAATTTTTGCTGTTAATTTGAGGAGGGACTATGTTAAAATCTGTAAAAAAAATAATCCTTCAATATGGGCATAACTCATTATAAATGGTACTTTGTTTTGGTTTGGAGCTACAATCAGTGGTGTTCATGGCTAACTTCTGGCTTTGTGCTCAGGGCTCACTGCTGGCATGATTCAGGGGACCATATGTGGTGCAAGAAATTGAATGTGGCCTGACTGCATGCAGACCAGTTGCCCTACTTGCTGTACTATCACTCTAGCATTCAAGTGAGGTTTTTTTTAGTTTTAATGAGGAAAATTACTTTTAACTCTGCTTCATGTTAAGGATAAAATGAATCATTTTGAAAAATTTGGGTCAACTTACAACTGATATTGAATCAGCAGTAGAAAGGGAGGGATGTTTTCCCTTGTGTATTATATAATAAATATAAGATATATCAATATTAACAATATACATACACAAGAATAATTTAGGTATTTGTATATTTTGTAGTTTTAATTCCCGTGAATGAAATATAAGTGCTGACTCATTACTAACTATAGAAACTTTATTCTCAAACTTTCTCAGTTATGCTGGATACTGAATAAACTGAAATATATTACCTGTGAATAGAATGAACACTAAAAACATTTTCTCTTCTTCATTTGCAAGCCTGATGTTTATTATACTTCATGGAGAAATATTACTTAGTAGACTTGACAGTTTAAATATTCTGAAGCTTAAAAATAAGTATTTTAGGCTTCCAAACACATAATTAGAACATTTAATTTTTTATTCTGCTTATAAATTAAATGAAGCTGTCTCATTAACTCTTTCAAGCAAAGTAAGATTTAATTTATACAAATGATGGTATTAGTATATGAAGTGTCCCGACTGATCAGAAACGTTAATTGAAGTCCCAAAAATTACACCCAGGGGTAATTTCTATTCTGGCAGCTGTGTGCACATTAGGACAATTAAAATGCCAAAGGCTTCTCATTTTATTTCTCCATTATTATGTCTAAGTAAATTGATGACACATTATTGAGATCTGCTCAGGATCTGATGATTAAAATAAAAATGATCTCATCATTATATTCACACAGCACATTTATCCATTTCTCCTTTGATTTATAGCTTATTTTTACTTAATGCAGTTTAGTCAGTTCTCTTGGGTTTATTTTTTTAGTCCTTGATAATATATACTAATGGACTTCAGGAGCAGCAATATAATCTAATGAAGTGGCTAACGCAGTCTTGGAAATGAATCGTGAGAGTTTGAAGCAGATGATGTTGAGCCTAATATTATGACTGATAATGCACTTACTTTGTATGGGATAGGTAGTTCTGAAGGACTTGAATTTTAGTAGAGTTGGAGCTTCAGCGGAGCTAGGTGCTAGGATTAGCATATTTAAAATACATCATCTCACTCAACATTTAGTGTTACTGGATAAATTTCAAAATTCTATGTTCTGCTCAGTTTTGAAGCCGTTGCAGATTGATTTACTGGATTCATTATATATGCAGTCATATATAATGACTATATAAATCATATTTATTATTATCTTCCTCAATGTGACTATTAAGAATGTTCCATTTATAGAACATGACCAAAATGTTAAAGTTAAAAATGGGGGTGGGGTGGAAAGGCACTCACACTGTTCCCCGGTAAAACGTCACACCTCTAATTGAAATGCCTGTTTGGATGAAAGCATCTTGTAGTTTCATATGTAAATTTCTGAATAGGGCAACCATGAACCTATTTTTTTTCCTTAAGTTCTATACTTAGTACTTGACAAAATTGATTTGTGGCTAATATAACATTCAAAAAATTAACATTTTTCCTAGGGGCATTCCAGGTACTACAGTCTGTCTCATTCATTAGAACATTTTGTACTTATCTGCAGAGAGATTCCTCACAAGAGAATCTGCTGAATTTCTGTATCTTATCCAGCATCAATCACTTTGATTAGGGTCTCACTCTGCGAACCAGGCAGCTTCTCTTCCACAGCAGCTCCATATGTCTCCTCCAGCTGTTCAACTTTCTAGGTGGAACGGGACTCTCTTTGACTGATAGTTTGTGTCCCTGTCAAAAGGATAGTGGCTAGCTCCTTTATTACGCTGCTTTGCCCTATTCTGTTAGGACTGAGATACTGCTTGCGGCCAGTTCTGAATTTGAGAACTGTGGAATAAGAGAAATTGTGTCTGTGACTGTAAAATGAATGATAAATGAAATATTTGCATCAGTGAACATGTTTGAAGAGTAGGGATAAATTCTAAACATTGCATAACATATTTCTCAGGGAAATTTTGGGGGAGTCTCTCTAGAAGTGCTTCAGGACAGGCCACCCTTGTGATGTTGGGTTGAAATATAATTTTCTGAAGATCAGTGTTCAGACTCAGCAGTGTTAGAGGTCAAAGTCACACCTGCCTGTGCTAAAGGACCACTCAAGCTACACTTTGATGTGCATGGGGACCATGGGATGCTAGTAACAGTATTTGGGGTTTTATTTATGCAAAGCATGTGCTATAGACGTTTCAGCTTCTCCCTGTTCCTCTCCTGGGAAATTTTCTCTGTTCAACACAGTGATGAAAGGCTACCATCAACTTATTTTATGTTAATGAGGACTAGGTTAGCTTTCTTGTTCTCTGTGGTTGGTTTATGTTCTGCAGATTTTATTCTGGAATATATTTTTCCAGGTTAATATACTAATGTATTATACTATGGAAAGACTGAATAACTCTGACACATTAACACCAGAGCCAACAGAATTTTCTGTGTGTTTTAGAGCCTACTTCAGCCTCTTTTAGCCTCCAAAATGTTAACTGCAATAGTTTCACTGTTTTAAAACAAGTAGAATAAATCAAATGGGTGTCATTAGGTCCAACTAAATGAAACTATCAGTTTTTCAGTAGCAAGCTGATCAGTTCTTAGCTAAAAATAGAAAGTTTTCATGGGGCATAACGTAAAGAAAGAGACAAACAGAGAAAAGCATCATTAAAAATTAGTGAATCTTGAGGAAAGACAATAAGGTTTTTTGCATAAGAACTTCTCGGACTTCCATGGAAGGATTAAAGTACAAAAAAACCTGATGATCTTGAAAATAAAGAGGCTGAGATGTCTTTCATAATTTGCTAAGATGTATTTGTCTTTAATCAGAATAGCTACCAATTAGAAAGATACTCATTGTCATGCTATGAGGGGTAGGAATTAAAAATATGTCTATGTGCTATGGATTTGGGAGGGCTATATAAATAATTATTGTATTATTATTATCCAAAGAATTAAAAATATCAGAGAAAAGGACTGCATATATAGTACAGTTGGTAGAATGCTTACCTTGTATTTGTCTTACACTGGTTCAATCCCTTATTCCTAGTTCTGCCAGGAGTGATCCCAGAGCACAGTCAGGAATAAACCCCGTGATCACCACCAGGTGATGTATCAAATAGGAAGGAAAAGGAAAAAATCATAGAAAAAAGAAAGAAGATTTAATGTCTGATTTTAATTCATTATATCCTTTATCTTAAAAGGGTTTGGGCGGTAGCAATTTTCCTTGTTGGTGTAAATATAGAAATCTATAAGTGGTCTCAGATTAATTCATATTTAATCTCCAATGGAAAAAACACTAGGTTATTTTATCTACTCTTACAGAAACAATG